>NC_133664.1:63635076-63905076 GCF_037893015.1 Macrotis lagotis | reverse complement strand
ATAAAGAAGCTATATAATGCCATGACATTATAGGAAAACTTGGATGAATAATTTTAATTCATTAAAAAGATTTCCAATTTTCATCTTCTCTTTGGTCTGTCCCTTGGAGGAAAATTCTCATTTTATCAAAATATGTTAGGCTGGTTCTGAAGGAAATGTGAAATATCAATCAAATAAAGACTAGGTGATAGAGTCTAATCTATAGATCACAGAGAATGGTGGCTATGAGGACCATTTGAAAGCAATTCTCTTAAAATCCCAAATTATGGGAATAGCACACTCTAGGAAATGGCAGAATTACAGCCTGAGTATGCTAGAAGCACCCAGAAAAATGACTCTTCATTAAAACATAAGGTGCAATAGTTCTGTGATAAATGGCCTTGTATAGCCTCCCATACATTAACATAAAAGATGTATTCCTTCTACTGCCTAGGTATAATAAACCAGTGCTAAATTTTAATGGTGTGGTCTGAGAAATGCTTTCAATGAGGACTATTGATAAAACTCTTAACATTCAAAGGAGCACCTTTCCTCACTTTGGATCAGACATTGTTCAAATTGTTTTTCTGGGGATTTTATTATGAAGATATGTTTAATACAATCTCATCCTGACTTGGTCTTTACATTAATTATTAATATCACATTTATCATACATACAGCTTTACTATTTGCTCCTTTTAATTGAGTGTGGAGTTGAACTCCGGTAAAGGATCTGCCAATGGCAAAAGCTTTTTTGAAAGTGACCGGTTATGTTGATGACCGGATTATACTAAACATTTTCCCATGGAATTGGTTTCGATAAAATCTGGCCTGGCCCATAATTACTTCTCTTTTTCCTAAGTTACTTATAGTTTGGAACTTTTAAAAGGGATCTTAGTTTAGGGGCTGAGACAACATATCAATCAATCAATCAATCAATCAATCAAAGCAAAGAATCGTGAATTAGTTGGTGTCCCAAAGTTTCATTCAACAGGACATTAAATAAGCAGGATCTATATCTAGGAAGTGGTTCCCATTTTGGAGAGACAACTTTTCTATGAGCAAAGGGCTATACCTTTATTTGAACCCAATATCACCACTCACCATAATTTCTTGACTATTTTTTCCTCTTCGTGAAGGTACTTCTGCCTTTCTTGCTCCACCAGGTGCCGCTGCCGCTGCACGGGATCCTCCAGCCTCTTTAGGGTTTCAATCACTTTGCCATTGATTTCCTGCTCGGCCTTCTTCATCATGGCCCTCAGCAACTCCTGATTCTGCAGCTGTTTCACAAAAGAAATCAAGTTCAATTTTCCTTGCCCAGCTAACATCTCTGGCAATGGAAAGCTTTGCAAGTGCTCAGGACTGGGTTTAGATAAACATGCCTGCAGCTGATGATTTACTATCTGGATTTGAGGAGAGGCTGTGCTCCCTCTTATCCAAATCTGACTTGGACAAAGCTCAAGGGCAGCCCATTATAACCAATGTGATTTTTCAATATATGCATACATACATACATATATATATATATATATATATATGTGGAGAGAGAGACAGAGAGAGACATTCCTTTCAAATATCTGTTTTTGGGGTGCAGCTACCCATTATATATATATATATATATATATATAATATATAATATATATACATATATATGTCTGGACACACACATAGATGTGTGTAAATGTAAATGTAGATGCACGAACATAAATGTATATGTGTAAATATTCATATATGTTTACTGACTATGGCATTTTAGTTCCCTGAGGAGGAGAATATCTGTTCTATGATCACTTAAATCTTGCCTGAGAATTTCCAAAGTGACGAATAGAATTCTATGCTACCATATTGTAGATCTCATTCTCACATGACTATCATTTGGAAGAAACTGAATCTCTTCTCTACTGACTGTATCCTATCCAATATATAGGAAATATTACTATTACCTTTCTTGTTGCTGCCATGGGATGGCTCAGGTTGTGGAGTGGCTCAGTTAGCCCAGCTCTTCACCAGTATGTGAAACAGCAATGAATGAATATCATCATTATCCATCTTTAGTACTAAAAAGGCTCTATATCTGCTTGTGAATTAGGTGATATCATAGTAATTTTACATAGGCTACTTGTTCATATTTCCATCCATCCGATTTCTATGATTTTGTGACTGTCCTCTTCATGCCCTTCCATTCCCACCCCAAGAGAGTGAAATAGAGATCCACCTGTTTAGAATTGCCAAGATTTATGGGTTCTACCTTGACAAGGTCTCAAATCTGCCTCCTTTCCCTCTATTCGACCAGTTATCACTCTAGTTCAAGCCATCATTCCTTCTGTCCGGAACTACTACAATTGTTTCCTAATTGGTTTTCCTGCATTCAGTCTCTATCCCTTCTACCCTACCCCCTTTCCAATTCATTCTCTGTGAAATTGTTAAGTTTAATCTGGAGAACATATTTCCCTCTTGCTCTAAAATCTCCAGTTGCTACCTACTGCTTCTAGGATTGAATACAACCTTCCCTATTTAGCATTCAGAGTTTTGAGGCTCCAGCCTACTTTTCTGTTCCCATCACACAGAAATCCTCTTGACAATCAGCCAAACTGTCCTCTCTGCTGATATTCCTCAAACAAGATTCCATCTCCGTTTTTCCAAGCTTTTGTACAGGCTGTCCTAGGAAGGCATGCTTCCTTTCAGAATTCTAAATTCCTTCCCAACATAGCTCAAGCACAGCCTCCTATATAAGACCTTTCCTAATCACCAGTTGTTAGGGACTTGCCTCTCCAAATTACCCTGTATGTGCTTTGTGGGCATGTATGTGTACATATGTTGTTTCTCTGACAGAATGTAAGCTTCTCTTTTTTTTATTTTTGCATGGCAATTAGGTTAAATGGCTTGCCCCAGGTCATATGTCTAGGTAATTATTAAATGTCTGAGGTCGCATTTGAACTCAGGTCTTCCTGACTCCAGGGCTGGTACTCTATCCACTGCACCACCGAGCTGCCCCTGAATGTTAGCTTCTCAATGGAAGGAATTGTTTCACTTTGTATTCCCAGAACTGAGTACAATGACTGGTACATGGAGGGCTTTCGATAATGGCATACTGGCTGGCCAGTTGGTAAGTAGACTTCAAACAGAAGCCCTGAATTGAGTCATTAGTCATTAAACTCAAAATTGATGGCATTCCATTTCTGGAACATATACTTGGCCACTTGCAAAGTTTCTGCTTTGTAGATTTGTTCATACTTTCTGTGCTTGCTGAGTGCCTTATGATTTTTGACAGCTCATCCATCAAGTCAATTCATTTACTCTGCCTCCAACACAATCATTATAGTCTACCTGTCTAATGTTTCCCTGAAATTTCAATTAACTGTTATTGTCTTGCTTGCTTTCTGGTATAACTACTATTTGGTACTCCATTTCATAGCTGCCATATTTCATCTTAGAGCTAAAGATAAAGAGGGATCTGTCAGTAGTGCAGGGTGCAAATGGAGGTGTGAAAAAACCCTAATGTGAATAATCCAGAAATCATTTACATTTGGTATTGGAATATAGATGCTTTGCTTCAAGTTAGATGCTTACACAGCAGTTCCTTGCCTTCCATGTCTCCCTTTGTTGATGGTGATTGATAAGCTTAGTAGTGGATAGGAGCAGCAGAACATCCACAATATTCATTTATGTGATGGCAGGAGCTTTCTAGTCATAAATTAAAGAAAGGTGGGACCTTAGAGAGCTTTAGTCCAACCATCTCCTTTCACAGAGAAGGAAAATGAACGCAGGAGGGTTAAGTGGCTTGTCCAACCTTACACAGGTGACAATAAATGACAGAGGTGGCCTTTGATACTTGCTTTCTTGACTCCTAATCCTATGGCCCTTTTCATTGTACCTGGTTGACTGTATGGTACATTTCAGTCCAGGACCTGAATCTCATCTAACTGTTAAGTCTCCTTCTTCCACAGGAGAAAGTGGCAGTGGAAAGAACACTGGCACTGAGGATTGAAATCTGCTCCTGCCTCTGACAGTTAGTGCCACCTATTTGCCTTTATATTACAGACTGTCTTAGAGGAGGTGAAGGGGGACTTATATTTTCTATACTGGAAATGGGACTGGTTGGTATTATGTGGTCAAATGTTGGGGGAAGGATATATTTATATATCTCTATCTATCTCTATCTATCTATCTATCTATCGGACCAAGACAATAGTCTGGTTAGTGCTGAATGCTAACAGGGACTGTGTGTACTCTCTAGAAATCATTATTGTAGTATCAAACTGCTGAGTAAGAAGCCTTTGAGGAGCATGTGAATTAAAGAGATAAGAGCCTTCATTTTCTAGGTATATACTTAAAGTCAATTTATTTCAAAATACTTTCAAGATGGATATTGTTGGAGTTTTGCCTCATTCTTCTAGGCATTGTTACAATTCCTTCTTGGGAAGCTTGAATGGACTTACATTGGAGTGGACTAGGAGTGGACTTGGAGTCAGACAAGTCTTGTTTTATTCTGTACCAAGACTGATTTCCTTGTCTCCTTAGACAGAGCTTGCTCTATTCGCCCTGGCTGGGTTGTTCCACAAACAAGTTCCTCCATCTCTTGGCTCTGGGCATTCTCTCAGGCTGCTATGCCTGAACACTTTTCCTGCTTTATTCTATTGACTTCATTGACTTCTTTTAAACCACAATGAAAATTCCAGCTCTTACGGGATACTTTTTCCAACCCCTCTTAATCCCAGAGCCTCCTCTGTTATTTCCTATTGATCCTATGAGAGCTTGCTTTGTAACTATTTGTTTGCGTGTGTATCCACCGTCAGATTTTAAGCTCTTTGAAGGAGGGATTATTGCCACTTTTTGCATTTCCAGAACACAGTGCCTGACCCATAGAAAGTAGCTGATAAATGTTTATTGATTGATTGGCTCAATGAATCAAGTAACACTAAAATCAGGACTTAGATTACAACAACACTGTGAAGCAGGTGCTACTATTACCTACACTTTACAGAAGGGGAAACTGAGGCAGAGGCTTAATTAACCTACCCAGGATCACACATAGCTTACTCTGGGTAAAGGCATTGAGAAAATAAATTTAAAAGGCAAAAAAAAGGTCTCCACAAGTAACTTTATTTTATGGTCTTTATGTAAATTGGATTATATGCATTTCTAATCCTATTAAGTTTTTTAATTGCTAAAACTGCTTTTATTTTTCTTTTAGGAGATTCTTGAAACTAAATTGAATTTTGTGCACATTTATGAATAGGTAGATCTATTTCTGAGACATTAAAACATTTGTTCTGGCTTGTGTCTGGATCTAAATATCTGAATTTGATACCTCTTCAAGATAGCTTATACCTTTCATAGGATTTTATCAAGGAGTCACAAGAGTAGAACTGAACGATCATGAATCGATGGAGGCACAACCTACCAAGGACCGTGTCTGAGCCTTGAAAGATAAAATGATTGTTGATGTGAAGCAGTATAATGAGTACAATGGACCTGAGTATAATAGGGAGACTTGGATACCAGTGTTAGCTTTGTAATGACCAATTACATAACTTTGGGGAGATCTAATCTGAAAAATAAAAAGTTCTAATTTGTAAAATAAAAAGTTTAAATTAGATGTTCTCTAAGATTTCTTCTAGCTCCAACTTCTTATGGTTTTCCTTTGCCTTACTCTCCCATGACCATGTAGAAAGAACACAAGAGAGTATGGATGGTGGGCAATGGGGCTGGGGTCAGTTATGTAAAGGCCTCTCTCCTTTCAATTCCTAGAATGTAGCTTGGTACCCCCCCCCCCCGTGTTGGAGTTAATGGACTTAATGATTTCATCTGTCCAGGGATTTGCAGTTTGAACCAATGGACTCTATTCATTAATTCTGCTGGGTAACAGAAAATGGGCCATTTTCATTAATCCCCTTTATAAGAAAGAGAAGAGGCTTTGGCTTTGAAGAAATGTCAGATTTAAAGGTGCTCATATGTGTCATAAGGCAGTAGGATGCAATTAGATTCAGAGAACCCAGAATCTCATGCCATCTCTGATATCAACTCCCTTTTGGATCTTGAGCAAGCCACAGCTAACATTTATATATGCACTTGAATATTTATTATCTAATGAGATTCTCAGTGAGGTAGGTACTATTATTATCATCATAATACCTATTTTACAAATGAGACAACTGAGGCACAAGAGATTTGCTTAGAATGACATAGTTAATAAGTGTTCCTGATAACATTTGAACTCAGGACTTTCTGACTCCAAGGATTGTGCACTATCTACTGAATTCACCTAGCCATCAGTAACCTAACCTAGCTACAATATAACCTTCCCTAAGATTTCTTCTAGCTCTAAATCAGTAAACTGAGATTATCTAATTTTTCTGAGATTTGTTTTTTTCATCAGTAAAATGAGTGGTCTTGGTCAATGAACCTTGGGTAGTTCAATTCAATTTAATAAACATTTATTTAATATCTCCTATTAGGCAAGGCACTACAGAGCCTTGGGGATCTAAAGAGAAGATGGAAACATCCCTGGTCCTGAAGGGCAGACTGGATTTGAAATAAGAGAACCAAAGAGAACCAGAATTGAATCCAGATTCTGCTATTTGGACATCACTTAAAATCTCCAGATCTCCTTATTCTCATCTGCAAAAAAAAAAAAGAGGATTGGACTTTGAAGATTTCTTCCACTTTTGCAATGAGAGTAGGGAATAGATTATATTATAAGCAGATGAACCAATACTTTATAACTTGAAGGAGAGAACATTCTAACTAGTTTCCTGGAGGAGGTGGCCCCTTGGCAGTAATTTGAAGAGAGATAATAATCCCCAAAGATGCAGGTGAGGAGTGCCTGCATTCCAGGAATGTGGGAAGACTGATACAAAGGTCTTGCAGTTGACTCTCCAGTTTAAAATGGTGGTGGGGGGAAGAAAGTTGGACGAGATGACCTCTAAGATCCTTGCCAGCTCTAAAACTATAAATCTTTTCAAATATGTCACTGCTGAAATATGAAAAATGGCTCATTTACCTTCTCTCTGAAATGCTGCCTTTTTCTTATTTATAAGCCTGTGGTGGAGAGATGAGCAAGTGTCATAAGAGAAGTAGCCCACCCTCTTCTTCTCCAGGGAGCCAGATAGTAGACCCCAAGAAAAGTCTTGTCTCATGGATGCAGGCACCAGATTCAATTCAGTCATTGTAGGATTGATTGCCACATGTGGCTTCATAGATGATGGAGTATAAATAACGGGTTTTTCAAATGGAAATCCTGGTTGGTGTACACAGTGGTATGTTTGCTGGTTAATTCTTTATAGGGTACAAGTTTTCAATTCTACTATCTGGGGCTGTGAATAGCCAGACTCAGGCTCATTGTCCCTAAGGCAATATCCCCCCAAAGCCCCTAAAATAACTCAGCAAACCCAGGGTTGAGATTCCAAACTCAAGGACTCTATGTTGGGCCCATGATTTTTGTCACTCTGATATCTAGCGGCATCCTCCCTCCCAGAACAGTGATAGTGAGTTTGTGTAAAGTTTCAATAAATGGAACATTAAGTACAGAATCACCTTCCTTTTTAATCAAGAGACAGGGTACTGTGGTAGTGAGGTGAGGGGGCAAAGTCTCTCTTGCACCCTATATTTTTTGCCTTTCCAGACTCTGGAATGCTCCCCGCCACCATCAACCCAGGGGCAAACAAGTAGTTATTTCTCAGTCCTTGAATCTGCCTTAGGAGGAGCCATCTTTATCTGGCATTTTGGAGAAAGGACATGTTTCATATCAGCCTGGTTCTACTGAGACAGGAGAAAGTAGCCAGAGGCAGAGGAAGTGGCACGGCACCAGAATTGGTGAACCCAGAAGCCCCGAGTTCAAATTCTAGCTGTATCACTTGGGTGAATAGTTTCCTCTTCAATAACAGAAAGCAGAGCTATACCTAAGGTAGGGCAGCATGCCCTTCATCTCAAGGAAGTGAATTTAGAAGATACTAACACTTGCAGTCTTTCAGCAGTGTAGAAACAAGAGAGTTTAGTACCTAGGTAGTAGGTATGAAAAGGAAGAAAATGACAAAGTACTTCCTCACATCAGCTCTCACCTAATAGATAACCTCTACCTTAGCCCAGCCCCTGGTCCAACCCCACCCAGGCGTAAACTCAAAGAAGCTGCCCTAGTTATACTTTATAGTATTTGACCTAAAGGTGGGGGTAGTGAAGGAATCAGAAGAATTTCTCTCTAGAGCAGGGGTGGGGAATATCTATTCTCTGCCATATAAGGTTCCCCCCATCCCCAATCATTTGTTCTAGGGCTGCCAGGGCAACCACGGGTGGGACTCAAAATTCAATAAATCTAGGAGCATTTTAGGGAGTGTATTAATTAAATGTTTGACCAAATTTGGCATGTTAATTTTTTAAGTTGATAATTTTGTACGGCAAGCAAATGATGTTATAAATTGGCAGAATAAAGTTTCCCCACTCCTGCCCTAGGGATTAGGGCTGGATTGGAGATTTCATTGATATAAAGAATGGTTCCCAGATGGAGAAATTCCCTCTTTCAATGCAAATTGTAGACCTGAAGATTTTCTTAATCTTTTTCCGTGTCCTGTACCCTTTTGGTAATCTGGTGAAGTCTTTAGACCTTCCTCCCCCCTCAGAATAATACATAAAGTGATGTGGATAGAAATATGAAGGAAACTTGTAATATTGAAAAGTATTAAAATAATAATAATAACTTTTTAAAAGTTCAGGGTCCTCAGTTAAGAGTTCCTGACTTAGAGGTACCTAAAATAATGACAAATTTAGTGATTAGCTCCAGGGACACACAACCAGTAACTGACAGAGGTGAGACTTGAACCTAAATCTCCCTGGTTCTGAGGCACATCATGTGCTCTATTTACTAAAAAAAAAAAAAAAACAGTGCCTCATCCTGATAGAAATATATTGCTTGTGCACACACATATTTATGCCTACTGATACCCATCTCTAGGAAGAGGGTGTGAGGGAGAGGTAGAAAAAGAGAAAAATAAAAGAAGAAAGTTACATGACAACTTTATTATATATTTGAAAGAAATAGCAAGCTGTACAAAATAGCTGTGATAGAAATAACATAGAAGCATAATAAATAAAACCCAAATATTTAAATAATAAACAAATGTACTTTAGTAGTAAATAATAAATTTCAACAAATAGATCATGTGAATAAAATTTTAAAAAACTAATAATGAAAATTAATGGTTTGTTATCAAACATTTTTATACTGAATCATGCCATACAGAGGCAGTAGGTGATAGAGTGGATAAAGAAAGACTTGGAGTCAGGAAGTCAGTTCTATTCAATTCAAAACCTTGTGCTTCAGTTTCCTCATCTCTAAAATCAGGATAAGAATAGTGTACACAGATACAAAAACACACATTCACACATTCACATACACATACATACAAACACACACAAACACACGCAATGAACATATCACCATGGTGCAAATAAAATAACCTAAATGAAATAGAGTGCTTTGCCAATCTTAGAGGCCTAGATAAGGGATTGCCATTTTATGGCCAATGTTCTATCTGCTGCATGGATTCTATGCCTAAGGCTGAATGCTCCCCAAGATAGACTATTACTAAAAAAAAAAAACAAAAAACTGGAACCTGTTACTTCCTCATTGGTAGGTACCAGTAAACTGGAGAGACAATCATTGGTGCCTAAATTTCTCGAGGGTGGGGATCCTATATTACTTAGTTTACATTATAGTTATATAGTGAACATACATGTTGTCTTATTGTTTTAACAAGAGAAAAAGAGGGTGGAGTCCAGATTTTGACTTAATTGTCTGTCTATCTTTGTCCCAAGAAAAATGCCTTATTTGTTAAAGTTCCTCTTATTTTTTGGAGGTAGGATTGGCGTGGAATGTCTTTACTTAGAATGTGAATATGTAGCTCCTTGAGTGAGATTTCAGCCTCAGGAGCAACCAAGAATCATTGGAACCAGGTTCTGAAAACCTTCTCCTTTTTGCCTCTTCCCTGGCCTACACAGGTCCTGGTTAGAACTAGTTTATTCTTCATGCACCCTTTGCTCCCCTCCTCTCCTCTCCCCTTTCCTTCTCTTCCTTTCCCTGACCTCCTCTTCTCACCCTTTCCATTCTCTCACCTCTCCTTTTCAACATCTGCATCAAGTTTCTATTGCTGAGGATAATCCATCAATTCTGGAAACGAAATGCTCATCTACAAATAGGATATGCTCTGCAAGCCTAGGATTTTCTTATGATTTAATTATCTAATTACTGTAGTCCATTGCCAAGCATAGAGGATTTCAAGCAGTTTCACCATTTTATAACAGTTCAGAGTGCATTTGAATTTCTAATTCCATTTTGTATTTTCAAGGCTATTTTAGTGAGTCCCCATATACCACTAATGACAGCCACATCATTGAATTTCCACTAGCTTTGGGGTGGCTCTCATTTCCTGGCATGTTATATACTTACTGAAGGAGAATTGGTGCTGAGGTAGCTTAATTATTTTAAACTATTTTTGTCTTAAATAGGCTACACAAAGGGAAAGGGCAGAAGTCCCAGGGAGAAGTAAATCGAATAGATTATAAGCGGAGACACCAGGAAGAAGGGCAAAGAATGCAGAGGTTATAAGGGCTCTGAAAACAAAATGTCTATTTTCCTTCTGCCTGGTCTAGAAACAAATGTGATTTTCAAAGCTGCTGCTTAAGGAGGTAACTTCTGGAGGTAACTCCATGCTTTGTAAAATAGTTATCAAATCTGGAAATCTAATAAAAACTAGGAAGAGAAGGCAGCTTTGCAAAGTGGAAAGGGCTCTGGTTTCAGAGTCAGATAATTTTTCAGGCTGGCTTCCCATTGATTAGCAAACCTATGTTTTTTTGGCCCTCAATTTTCTCCTCTGCAAAGTGAGTAGGCTCTACCTACTTGCACTAACAACTTCAGAGATGTCCCAATCTACGACGGTAGTTTTGGGGGGCTTGAGAGCTTTTTTCCAGAGTCAGAATGATCAAAGATGTTGAAAACAGAAGGCTTTTATTTTAGATGATGCATATCATGATTGGTAAGAGGATTAAAGGAGATAATGCATCTAAGCATTAAACAAATTATTATTATTATAATTATTACCCAAGACCAATAAAATAAGTTACATAGTTAAGATGGGTGCCTTGCTATCTAATTTGATCTTTAGGTGCTCTGTTTCAATTAAATCAATCAACCAATCAACAACCAACAAATAAATATTATGTACCTATGTTGTGTCAGATACTGTGCTACTAAGTGGCCACTGGATCCAGATGACTCTGGAGGAGAAAGTAAGGCTGGTGACTTTGCATAGCATCCCCTCACTTAAATCCAACTCACTTGCCTGTCATGGCATCACCTCTCTGATGTCATGGTCTTCTTCAAAAACTAGCTGAGAGCTAAAAGATAAAGGAGTGCAAATTTCTGCTTTCATGGAGATCAAATACAAATGGATAAGACAGCACAAACCAAGAGAAGCAATATAAGAAACTAGAATAAAGATGAACCAAGGCAGCTCCAAGGAAGGTTAGGCAAGCCATGAAAACAAAAAAAGGAAGAGATAGGTTCTTTTACATAAAAGCATAATGCATAAGAATTTCCTGCCTCAATAGGAAAAAATCAAGGTCTTATCACTTCACCTGAATTTGTATAAGCTCAAACCCTCTCAACTCTTCTGTGTTTGAGCCAGAGCTGTCACAGAGACCTGCAGGTGCTGGTAGCAATCAAACACAAGGCCCTTCTGAACCCCTTAGTTATTAATGCCTCCCCAACAAAATTATCTTATTCTTAGTATATATATATATATATATATATGTGTGTGTGTGTGTGTGTGTGTGTATACATAGACATATATGTATATATCTATACATATAAACATATATATAAATATACATACATGCATACATAAAATATAAGTATGTATAGATATACATTTGCAGATATAAGATCTAGGACCTAGCAACACATCCTGGCCATTTGTTAAGTCATTTACCTTCTCAGAAAACTGGACAGCTCATTAAGATTGAAAGTGCAGACCTCCATTTAAATAACTGGGCAAATATCAGCTGTCCATGGCTAGGCTGAATTAATATAATAAAAATAACAATTCTACCTAAATTAAACTACTGATTTAGTGCCTTAGCAATCAAACTTCCAAAAAAATTACATTAACAAGTTAGAAAAAAATTGTAAGTAAATTTATATGAGAAATAAAAAGTTAAGAATTTCTAAGGATTTAATGAAAAAAAGTGCAAAAGAAGGTGGCTGAGCCCTATCAGATCTGAAATTATATTATAAAACATCTCATTAAAACTCTCTGGTATTGGCTAAGAAATACAGTGATGGATCAATGGAATAGATTAGGTGCAATAGCAGGAAATGATTATAGTAATCTGCTGTTTGATAAACCCAAAGAGTCCAGCTATTAGGATAAAAACTTTCTCTTAGATAAAAACTGTTGGGAAAATTGGAAGTTAATATGGCAGAAACTTGGACTAGACCAACACCTCACACCCTAGACCAAGTTAAGATCAAAATGGATATAGGATTTAGACATTAAAAAAAATAGGATATCAAGGAATAGTTTCCCTTGTCAGATCTATTGAAAGGTAAGCAGTTTATGACCAAAGAAGAGATGGAGAATATCATTAAAAACAAACTAGATTATTTCAATTACATTAAATTAAAAAGTTTTGCACAGACAAAATCACTGTAACCAAGATCAAAAGAAATGTAGTAAATTGGGAAACAATTTTTATAATTAGTATTTCTGACAAAGGACTCATTTCTAAAATATACAGAGAACTGAGTCAAATTTTTTTAAAAAATAAGCCATTCCCCAATTGACAAATGGTCAAAGGATATGCAAAGGAAATTTACAAATGAGGAAATCAAAGCGATTCATAGTCATATGAAAAATTGCTCTAAATCACTACTTATTAGAGAAATACAAATTAAAGCATCTCTGAGGTACCACCTCACACCTCTCAGACTGGTCAACATGACCAAAAAGGACAATGATCAATGTTGGAAGGGATGTGGGAAATCTGGGACACTAATACATTGTTGGTGGAGCTGTGTACTCATCCAACCTTTCTGGAGAGCAATTTGAAATTACGCCCAAAGGACAATAAAAATGTGTATACTTTTGATCCAGCAATACCACTACTGGGTCTATACCCTGAAGAGATGATGAAAAAGGGTAAAAACATTACTTGTACAAAAAAGATTCATAGCAGCCCTGTTTGTGGTGGCAAAGAATTGGAAATTGAGTGAATGTCCATCAACTGGGGAATAGCTGAGCAAATTGTGGTACATGTACATTAAGGAACACTATTGTTCTATTAGAAACCAGGAGGGATGGCAATTCAGGGAGGCTTGGATGGATTTGCATGAAATTATGCTGAGTGAGATGAGCAGAACTAGAACAACAATGTAAATCCTAACAGCAACATGGGGATGATGATCAACCTTAATGGATTTGCTCATTCCATCAGTGCAACAATCAGACACAATTTTGGGGTATCTGCGATGGAGAATACCGTCTGTATCTAGAGAAAGAATTAAACAAAGACCAAAGACTATTACCTTTCATTAAAAAAAATCTTATTATACAATTTTACTATCTCTTATACTTTTTTTTCCCCTTAAGGATATGATTTCTCTCTCATCACATTCAACTTAGATCAATATACCATGGAAACAATGTAAAGACTAGCATACTGCCTTCTGTGGGAGTGGGTGGAAGGAAGTGAGATTAGGGAAAAAAATGTAAAGTTCAAAATAAACAAATAAATTTTTAAAAAAAGAAAGTTCTCGGTAGCAGTTATTTTGTTGTTTGGGAGTTTGCTAGACAAATAAAATCACTGATCCAATATTTTGTAAATAAATATATATATGCATATGTATTTCCCCTTACTACCAATAGGATATCGGCCCTCAGTAGGCAAGAAACATTTCATTTCTGTCTTTTATATTGCTAGCATCTAGCCCATAGTCATTTGATAATTAATCAATGCTTATTGATTGATTGAAGGTAGGAGAAGTTAAAAACCCTGGGGAAGCCTCCCTAAATCCCCAGAGCCCAATTAGCCTTTTCTTTTCTGGAAGAGATCAAAATATTCCAGACTGGCCTTATCTATAACTTGTTTTCTTAAAAAATAACCGTAGATTTTCAAAATAAACATAGGACCAGGGATTGAATGACCTTGCTGGTCCTGAAGTGATATTTTGTATCAGTTATGTAGGACTCTCTCTAATTCACAGAAGAGTAAAAGGAAATAAAGAAAATATTTTTTCTTATTTTTTATATAATCCACCTGGCCTAGAGGAAAAAGGGAAATACTTCCCCTCATCTGCAGTTAAGCTTCAGGAGGAAAACAAAGGGCTGATGCAACCAACTCATTTCAGGATGTAAGATTAAACCAATGATGTAATGAACTGGCAGGAACCTCACAGGTGTTCTAATCCAACTCTTTCATTTTACAAATAAAGAAACTGAGACCCAAGGGGATTAAGTGACTTGCTCCAAGTTAAAGGGTAGTAAGCATCAGAGGTGAGAGTTGAACCCAATTCCTCTGAATCCTGTTTTTCCCATTCAGATTACCCCCTTAAGCTATAGAGACTTTGCTGGTCAGAAAGGTTCATGAATTTGGAAAGCTCTGGTATGCTACTCTTCATAACATCACAGATTTAGAGCCAGAGGGGATCTCTGAAATTAGTTCAGCCTCCTGGACTTACAAGGTAAGGAACTGAAGCTCTAGAGAAAAAGTGACTTGACTTCATTTGTGCTGTCCTAGATACAATACATTACCTGAAGTCAGGAGACTAGAGTTTAAATTCTGCCTACATCCTAGGCAAGTCACTGTGGGACTTGACTTCTCAAATCTAAAATGAGTGTAAGAATAGAACCTTATCGGGGCAGCTAGGTGGCACAGTGGATAGAGCACTGGCCCTGGAGTCAAGAGTCCCTGAGTTCAAATCTGACCTCAGACACATGATAATTACCTAGCTGTGTGGCCTTCGGCAAGCCACTTAACCCCATTGCCTTGCAAAAAAATAAAAAAAAAAAGAATAGAACTTTATCTTGCAGGGTTATTGTGAAAATTAAATGTGATACTACTTCTGATGCATTATGAAAATCTTCAGGTGCTATATAAATGTCAATTATACTCAAAAGCAGAGACATCATCTTGCCTGCTGACAAAGACCTGACTATTCAAAGCTAAGGTTCTTTCAGTAGTGATGAATAGCTATAAAAGCTGTACCGAAAAGAAAGCTGAATACCGCAGAATTTATGTTTTTAAATTATGATGCTGAAGAAAACTTTTGAGAGTCCCTTGGACAGTAAATTGGCCAATTCTTAAAGACATTAATTCAGTCAGGAAGGTCAAATACTGAAGTTGAAGCTTAAATACTTTGGCTCCATAATGAGAAGATAGGATTCACTGGAAAAGACCCTGATGTTAGAAAAGACAGAAGACAAAAGGAAGAAGGGATGGCAGAGGATGAGGTGGATAGAAGGACCCAGCATGCTCAAATCCATAGAGTCACAAAGAATCAGACACAACTGAATGACTGAACAACAACAAAATTACTATGAATTCATCTAGGGAAGGAATGAAATACCTATACATTTCCCAGCTAAACACCAAGCACATGTTGACTTAGGGGACTGTCGTTTTATTTTGGTTTATTTGTGAGATTGTGAGATTTTAAATTTTCCTCAACGTAGAGGAATTAGAAATGTATAATCTCTCTAAATTTAAAATGAGGCATACCCATTCCGTCTAGCAAGGCTCTGAAAGTACATCATCCTGAAAGACTAAATCTAGAATTGCTGGCCAAGAGAGGGGGAATGATTGTTGTTTCTCAGATATCCTATCAGTGGAATGGGAAAAGGGGGTATACTCCCTTCTTATCTATTCCCAAAGGAACAACTCCAATTCAAGCCTCTGTCACCACTTCCTTGGATTATTGCAAAAGTTTCCTTTGATCCTGATGCAAGTATTTCTTCCACCAGCCTTTGCCTATCCAGAGGGCTTATACTTTTTGAGGATACTGCTCATACCACTGATTCTGTCCTGCTCATTTCACTTGTATTAATTAGGACTCCCATAGTTCTTTGTATTCTTCATATTCATCCTTTCTTATAGGGGTTCACATTAATCCCTAAACAACTCTCTGACTAGCTAGGACAAAATGACAGAGAATCACAGATTGGAAGTTTCTTGATGGCTTATTGGCCTTTCGTTCAGGCTTTAGCACTCTCCAAAGTGTCCCTTGTATACAGGAAGAGCTGGATCAATTGACTTCACATACCTTACTGTTTTGAGTTATGCCATAACCCTTCCCATACAGGCCCTACTAAACAAATCCTATTTTTAAGGTTGTTTGGTGAGATTTTCCTCCCCTTCTCTCACAATGCAGTCAAATGTGAGACTCAAATTTTCTCCATCAGTTAAGCTTATACTGCTTATGTCTTTTGTCTTTTCCCATATGGGAAAGATGAAAGAGACCACAACTCCCCCCAAAAAACAGGGTGGATAGAGCTGAAGGAAAGATAATGTGGTAAGAACAAGAAAAGTTCCAATAACTAGATAGATGACTCGGGAAGAGAGAGTGGAGTTGATGACTTTGTTCAACTTCGTCTCCCTTAAATCTGATTCACACACAAGTCAAGATATCCCGTCATGGCATTGGCTTTCTGTGAAAATGGAAGATGGACAACAATAAAAGGCATGATGCATCTGTCAACTTAGAGCTCATACCTGGAGCTCCCTCATCTGACGGAGCTGGAGTCGGAGTTCAGACACATTTCGCCTCATGTCATACAGGCTCATTTGGATTGCTGTGGAGCCAGCAGGTGGTGGCTGACTGAAGAGGGCACTGGACTCCTGGCAGGTTAAAGAAGTCTTCCCACCAGAACCATGAGGGGTTCCTGTAAGAAGAGCACAGGACATTCCTTAATATATCAAAGAACAAAAACTCAACTGCATCATTTCCCTTCCGGGCACAGTGAGCTCAGGGAAGCAGTGAAAAAAGTATTGGCAGAGAAAGTTTTAAATAAATACTTTATCATTGATTGATTCATTCATTCATTTGAAAAGAGTCCAAAACCAGGATCTGCTGGTTGTTAGTTGTATGACTTTAGGTCTAAATTTCCACATCTATGAAATAAGAGGATTGTAGAAGGTACAAGTAATTCTGCAAATGTCTTACAGAATTAAGGAGTGGGGATTTAGTAAGGGGATCTTCTCAGGTGAGGAACCACCATCTATCCAGGCAATTTTATAGCTTCTCATGTGTGTCCAACCTGCGAATCATACGTGACCCTTAAAGTCCATTTATGCAGACTGCAGACTGTAAATAGAAAATGAAGGAATGGGTGAGGACAGGTGCCAATGCTCCAGCTTCACAGACTGGTTTAACCCTTGTCTAACACAGCCCTTGACAAGTTTTTACTGGGTGATGTGGCCCAGAAGAGTTAATAGGTTGGACACCCATGTTTGCCTAGAATTCTGCAAGGTTAAACTAAGCCCAGGCCAAACAGACAGTAATGTGTCAAAGATGAGACTAGAATCTAGATATTTATAGTTTCTAAAACAGTGCTCTTATATATGCTATATTAAGTAAAATAATAATAGTAATAATAATAAAAGTTTTTTCTTTTTTTTTTAATCTCTGATATCCAACAAACCACACATATAACAGTTCCCTGGAGACTCTAGTTTTGGTTAGGCATACATGTAGAACTAAAAAGAAGGCTCAAGCAATGCTCTGCCTTAGGAATTCTTAAGAGCACTGATGTGGTTGGTCTTGGCTCAAATCTCTCCTAGTGGGAAAAGAAGATACAATCTTAAATCTTCCCACATCAAACAGGGCAACCCAAAGGCCGGTCTTCTTAAGTTGTCTCACACCTGTTGCTTTCTTCTCTGTAATTAAATGATTGAACCAATCAACAGGTATTTATGAAATGTCTCCTGTGCTCTGAGCTTGATGTTGGGCAATAGTGTATATGAATAGTCCTTAAGTATAAGGGGATAACTTTAGAGTTAAAGAGACCTTAGTGGTCATTAAATTCAAACAATCCCTTGTTTGTCAGATGAGGAGGTACAGTTTCACTGATCTGCCTACGGTTACATTGCTAATAAATACCGGAAGCAGAATTCCAACCAAACTGTAAGTCTAGGGTTCCACCTGCTCCAAGTTATGCATTTTATAAGCATATGAGGGAGGTCAGAGAGTGGCCAAGGTGATCCTGAATCCTGATTTTAAAAGATACCCCAAAATCTAGAGAAAGTGAATTTATGTTAGGGATTGGAGGTGGAGAAGAGACTATATAGTTCAGGAATAATTCTTTCTACAGGCAAAAGGAAATGTTCTCTCCTTTTCCGTCCCCCAAATCCTTCCCGAAAACAATATAGTCCAAAGGAAAGGGCTAGCAGAACAGTCTCTGAGTCAGATTAATCACACCCACGCCCACATTTCTGAATGGGCTTTTCTGTTTCCTTTCCTGTAAAGGGCAGAGTTGAAGCCTTTAAATAGGCCAAGGCCTCCCAGCAGTATCAGTTAATCTTACACACCCTCTGCCTTTCCAGACAGAGCCTAGGGAATAAGCATCATTTGGGTCTGTCAGATTTTCCTGCTCATTTTGTATAATCCAATAAGATTTACAAGTCATTTTCTCCAATCTGCTAGATCTCCATGGAATGAGGGAGTTTCCTCACTCTTTAGGAACTTGTCTCAGAAGTACAAAACAAAACTAAAGTGGGCAGGACACCCATTTCCTATTTATAGACTTAAATCTACTAAAGCAAGATAGAGTCTTCCCTTTCCTAGAATAATGTCTCTTGGAAGAACTGTCCAGAAAGAGGTAGTATGGACTACAGTTGATGAAATGCCATGGTTGATGGGTATGTTTAATTTTCCTTACATCAAACCAAAGTCAGCCTTTTTTGCTCCCCATCCCCATCCCCTAATCAACCTTTCCTCACTCCTTCTGCCCTCTGACCTTTGTCTCTTTCAAATGATCCTATGATCCCTAGAAAATGATTTCTTTATTTTCTGATTGTAGAGAGGTTGTTTTCCCATGAATCCAAATGTAATCTTCAATTTGGCTTTCCCTCTTGTCTTAAAAGAAAAAAGCAGGACTCTGAAGCATCATTTTGAGGATATCACTTCATTGGAATAGTGGTTTGGCTTGGGTTGGGTTTTTTTTTTTTTTGGTCAGGGATGGATATATACTTTATCTGTTTGTGCCACTAGACACCCTATGTTCTATGATATTTTTCATTAACTTTTTTTTTAACTTTGAAAGATATAATTTTTCATTTCATTGTCCTGATTAAGTAATTTCTGCTATGTTCATCACACTTTAAAATTGCATACTATGTTTTCTGTTCACTAGGCTGTCAAGATATCACTCCACAAAAATTAGTATTCTGACTTAAAATAAAATAATTCCATATTGCATTTTTTTAGGTTTTTGCAAGGCAAATGGGGTTAAGTGGCTTGCCCAAGGCCACACAGCTAGGTAATTATTAAGTGTCTGAGACCGGATTTGAACCCAGGTACTCTTGACTCCAAGGCCGGTGCTTTATCCACTACGCCACCTAGCCGCCCCCATATTGCATTTTGCTTGGTGATTGTGCTATAGAAAACTTCAACAGATTCACAATTTCAAGACCCAAAGTTGCCTGACAATCCTTTTATTCATTCTTTATTGTTTCCCTATCACATTCCCCACAGGAGTAATTCTAACTCTTTTCCTAGTCTTATTAAGTCTACAACTATAGCTCTGACTCCTGAACTCTCAACAGATGATGATCAACTGTTCCCTTTTTGTTTTGATCTTATGCCATCTCAAGAGTTTTCCATGTCTTCATTTTCCCTTGACTTTTCCTCCCTGTCCTCCATCAAAGAGAAGTTTCTTCGAGAAGCAAAGGATCCCACCTTTACTCTTGATCCTTGCCCTCTCACCTGATGACTACATGATGCAACATACAGCTTTTGACAATGTAAATAAATATTCTTTTTTGTTGTCCTGCAAAATATTTGACCTCCCTGAGTGCAGCACCTTAGAAGGTCTAAAATTAATTATTTCTAAAGTCTCTTCTAACCTTACACTTACTTTTCAATGGAAGCTAGCTTTGTTTCACATCTTTCTCTTCCTTTCTTTTTCTCAGTCTATGGAATTTTTTCCTTCTGCCTTTAAACCTCAGGTCTCCTTTTTGATCCTTAAAAGCTTCTTTGATCTAATGGATGCAGGTACTTCCTGCATTAATGCACACTGCACCCTCTTCATGTATTCTCATTCTGTACAACTTTGGTACATGTTCCCTTATAAATATTTCAGGGCTGGGGCAACTCCAACTTACTGGGGGTGGGGGCCCTTCTTTTGACTCTCTTGAAACTGAATAGATAATAGAGCGCATGGGCTCTGATGGTTTTTTCCCTTCATTCTTGTCTCATAAATAGCCTTTCTTTTCTGGCAGTACATTGTTCTAATGATGTCTTTTACACAGTGGCTCCAGTGCAGTTCTTGGTTGGTGATGCACTGTGGCCTAAGACATCCACCACACACTTCTCCATTGCCCTTTGGGTGACCCTCAACTTAAGTTTTCAGAGACTCTGTGATTCCTTGGTCTGCAGAGAACATCACCAAAAGATTTTTTCTTTTAAATAAAAAAAAGTCTTTCTCTGACCTAGAACAAATTCATTCTCCAATTTATAGTTAGGTCTCCTCCTTTTCTAAATCTATGTCCCCATGATCACCTTATATTTGTCAACTTGAGCTTCTTTCTCCGGATGGGAATAGTACTTAAATATCCCTAGAGTATACTTTAGCAAAGGACAAGCAACTAATTAATGTCTAACAAAACTGATCATCTTGCCAGGCTTCACAGAGAGTGTTTTGATTGGCCAAGGGACTTAATTTGGAAAACAGTTATAAATAAACCATTAGGTTGGGAATAGAACAGTCAAGGAAGGTATATTCTATTTACATATCCTGGTAGATGAAAAGATGAAGGATGGGGTGGAGCAAGTTTCTATTGTTAGCTGATAATTGGACATTTTAGTCCTTAGCTTTATATACTCTTATCTTGTTCAACCTGATGATGTAATAATGAACTGACTCACTGTTACCAGGTAAAAGTTTTCTGAAAGGGGGCAAGAAATTTGAGTAATGGGAAAAAACATACAAAAAGTTAAAACAATTACTCTAGACATAAATAAATTATTTAAATACTTTGAAAGTGGTGAAAAACTTAATTGCTAAGGTTTTAGAGATCACTACTGTGGGGAGGAGGGCAGAGATGAAGCAGATAATTCAACTGTCAAATACTGTAGTACTATAAGTACTTACAAATAAGCAAGTACTATAAATATTTTCACTTTTAATATTTTTGCATCATAAAAATTTGAGAACATCAGTAGTTTGTTATTAAATTTTTAGTATTATTCATCTCAATTAGAACATTTTTCTTATGTATGACTTCAATACAAGTTTTTTTCTTAAATGTAATTTTCTTATTTCCAGAACCATAATTTCTTTACTGGATATGCTTTTAGTTTTATGATACTTCTTGAAAAAAAAGTCTTTTTGAACTAAAATTTGTTTTATAGTAAAACTATCTAGAAATTATAAATTCCATTGAATGAGGAATAGAAGCATTTAGCAGAATCTTACTAGTTGGAGGATGATTGGTTTCATATTTTTAATAAACTGAGTAAATCAGATCAATGAGACAGCATTGTGAAGACTAAATTTGAAGTGTGTGACCTAGAGAGGATGGAATCCAACTTTAGCTTTGCTACTTCCATATATACAACCCTAGAGAACTCAATTTCTCTTTCTTGTCCTCAGTTCCCTCATCTGTAAATTGAGAGATTTGGATTGGAAGTGTTCTTTCAACTCTAAATCTTATAATTCCATGAAATATTGAAGGAAAAAAAAGTCACTAAATCATTATAGAAATAATAGAGGGGGAGGGTTGGGAAGAAGACAAAGAGTAAGGCAGCAGGGAGATCTGAGGGACAGTTTCAGGCAGTATGATGAAGAAATACTGAGGTAAGCTCTAGAAAGGTGACAGAGCAATTTAAGCATTCTAGAGATTTAAGCATTCATAATGGCAATTTTAAGAACCTCTAGCTTAGAAATGAACAAACATTAAAACACATGCTTTTTTTCAATGAGAAGCAAAGTTGGCCTTTCTTATTAGGAAGTAGGACTGGCTTGCTATACTGAGTAAGAGTCTGGGATAGATAATTCACTGACTTAAAATCACACCAATAGGAAACTCCTGATATTGGAGTCCTTACCCCAGCATAAGTTTTGTTAAGAGTAGAAAAAGTCTAAATACCCATTGGGTATCTAGAGCACAAAAGAAACACCAAGAAAAAGGAGAATGGAGGAGGAGGAGGAGGAGGAGGAGGAGGAAAGACAAATTGCCTATTTCCTTTTTTCTTCCTGTAATCCATGGTGGAATTTATTAAACTACAGAATTTAAGAAATCGAGTCATTTGAGAAGACAGTGTACAAGTCCACTACTTCTGTCATTTCAAAAAGGGTAAAGGAAAGAGGAAGTGGAAAAGCACTGGTTTTGGATCAGAAGACATAGGTTTGGATGTGACATTACCTATTTATCTTGAGCAGGTCACTTAATCTCTTCAGGTCTCTGTTTGCTCATTGGCAAAATGAGATGGGGGTGATTAAATGACTCCTAAGAGGTCACTCAGCTTTAAAACTATGTTCCTCTGACTCAACAGCATAATGACAGGAAGGGTGTGTGTTAGATATTTGTGAAGAGTAGCAATGATTCCAAAACCTGATCTCACAAGGATGGGATCCAAGGACCTCAAAGACTCTCACCCCTTGAAGGATGGCCAAACTCATTCAGATTTTTCGTAAGATTCGAACAATTGGTAAATAAACCCTTTGGACATGATCAGAATTGGCTACCAGTTAATTCCAAGTTGACTAGCCAGAGTGTAAGTGTTGAGGCTATCAAATTATTACCCACCAGCCTCTTAAAACTCAGGAATTGCTTGAACAAGGATCACAAGGATGCAGGAGGGACTGTGCCTTCTTTATATGGATTTTCTCCACCCCCACCCCTTCTATAACATACATGCTATACAAAATAAGAACAGAGGAAGTACCTTCCTGAGTCAAAACTACGGATTACCTAGCTGAGCATCCCATCTCTGACACTGACTGCCAAAGAATGTACAATGGGAGAGCAGGATGTCTCTTTAACCTTTAACTGGAAGGTCAACCTCAAAGGTGCTGAATAAATGTTTTTGGACTGGGAAAAAAATAGGGCAAGCTTTCTAGCTAATGTATGACTATTGCTTTTTCAGTGATACATGGAGCCTGGAGGAGTTATGTCCAGAAGAATAAAATAAAATATGCACTTTGACTTTTGCCTTCATCTTGAATTGAAATGTTTAATTCCATTTCATCTAAATGGGAAATCAAAATAATTGATGTGCATGGTTATGCACAAAGGGTCAGATAACTCAAAAAATGAGTGCTATGTTATGTAAGACAGGGAAAAAGAAGGCCAGGTTGACTTCTCTCCAGCCCCTGCTACCAGATGTGAATTCCTAATTGTATAATGAAGATGATTTCATTCACATTTAGGCAAACTCAAAAAGTGCAGTAGTTTTGTATTAGGACCCCCGCTATTTCACTTCCCAAGAGCTCAAGGATTTCTTAACCTTTTTCTGTATTGGGGACAGCCTGGTGAAGCCTATGAACACTTTTGTTTTCAGCATCCTGTTTGTAAATGCAATATATATATATATATATACATACATATGCATACACACATATATATATGTACATATAAATGTGTGTGTCTAATGATGACTAGCTCTAGGACTGGGGAGACATGGAGAGAAAAAGGGAAAAAATTTACTTGCTAATTTTGTTGCACATTTGAAAGCAAGTTGTGCATAGTGGATTTGCAATTTCATATGCAATTGTCTTTTTATTGTGCTGGTATAGAACACTTGTTTTAGTCTATAAATTAAAATAAAAGAAAAATTTTAAAAAATGCATAAAATAAAATGTGTAGGATTTTAAAGGGAAATAATTATTTTGAAATAGTTATTTTAGATCTATAGTTATAGTCATAGATATAGATATATAAAAATTAATAATAAGACTTCAGTTTAAGAACTCACTGATTTAAAGGCAGCCAGTGGCAAATTTCCTAACAAACCACCACAGTGGTACTAATCAGGATGAAATGTGGCCAAGCTGGTGAGGCAGTTGCCTTCATATTTGTGGATGCTCATGCCCATTAACTGGAAGGAACATGTTGTATCCAAACACTCTAACCATTTCCGATTAATGCATCTGCCTCACCCTTTAAACCCTATCTTCTATCTGTAATTTCAAACTTGGATCACTTGGATTGGGGGCAGGGTGGTGGTGATGGTGGTAAAGGAAGATGGAGACAGACCCTCCAGAGGAACTTTAGTTCCTTTCTTCAGTCACTCATCCATTCATCATTTTCTTTATAAATAAATCTCTTTTTCTAGATATTGGGGAGGGAATGAAAAGAAGGAACTGTCCAATGTAGAGAACAAGCAATTATTAAGCACCTTCTATGTTTCAGGCACTGGGTACTTTACAAATAGTATTTCATGTGACCCCCCTAACAATTCTGGGAAGTAAGTACTACTCTTATCTCCATCCTACAGTTAAGGAAATAGAGGCAGAAAGAAATCACATAGCTAGGAAGTGTCTAAGGCCAGATCTGAATTCAGGTCCTCTGGACTCCAAGTTCAGCTCTCTAACCAGCTGCTCTGAGTTTCACTCAAGAAGAAATCCAAGGAAAGGTGCCCTATCTCTTTCCACAATCACCAAGGGCAGAAACAGATTCTATTTAGTTTTAAGCCTTAACAGGACTTTAAAATGGACATATAGCAGGTGACAAGTCTTTATGGAGGTTCACAAACCATCTCCCCTTGCCTGAGTGTTGGGGGGGGATGATGATCATAAGAATAATTGGCATTTCTTAGGCATCTAAAGGATTAACAAAGTGCTTTCTTCACAACAATTCAATGAACCAGATAGTCAAAAAGAATATTATTCACATTTTAAATATGAGAATATTGAGTTAAGTAATTTGTCCATGGTTATGTAGCTACTATTAAGACTCAGGTTTCCTTAAACCAAGTACAGGCTTTTTCCCCACTGACTTGTGTGGCTGAAATTAAATTCAACTTAAAATCAAGTGTTAGATATCTATTATCTAGACACATACATGTGATATATGCATACCCAACATGCATACACGTGTATTTATAAAAATAGTCAATAAATAAATATGTATGTACATAAATACATACACATGTGATATATATATACATATATATGTGTGTATATATATATATATATATATATACACATATATATATATATATATATGAGAGTGTGTGTGTGTGTATGTCTGTGGACTTGAGACCAGATGTGTGATTTCATCAATGACGGGTATCTTCCCCAAGGAATTTTCTTTATCCTGGCAGATCAGCTACTTCTCTGAATCTTTTAATCTTAGGTAACAGCTGGGGGAATTGGGAAGTTAGCATGCCAGGCTCACATAGCCAATATGGGTCAAAAGTAACACTTAGACCCTGGCCAGCACTCCATTTCCTTTACCAGGTTACTTCTCATATAGCTAATGATCAGATAATATTTAGTTTATTTGAAAATCCATCCAGAAAGATTGGGTTAGAAGCCTCTACTTTAACCTGGCTGTTTGTTTTTTAAAAAGTAAAAGCAGAATCTACTAAATAAATTATTAAATTAAAAATTTATTAAATTTATTTTTAAAATTATGAATTAAATATATTTAAATTAGGGGGTGACAGAATCAAAGATTGTCAGAGATAGAAGAAACCTCAGAGGTCATCTAGTCTGGTTTCTCCAGGGGTGCTTCTGATGTTTGTTTAAACCATATCTAGGAAAGGTTACTGTGCCAGGTTGGCCCTACTAGCAAGTCATGTGATTATATATGACTACTTTCAGAGCCCCAATAGAGCTAGCAATGACCTTAGGCCATATTTATGGAAAAGAACAAAAGAGCACTCTAGAAAAGCTAACTAAAGGATGAAGCCAGAGGCAGCATGCTATAATGAGTACAATGGACCAGGAGATAGGACTCTTTTGGAAATTCCTTACCATGTGAGAACATCACACAACCTCTCTAGACTTCAGTTTTCTAACTTTGAATGTAAGGAGTATGGAACTAAATCAACAGCTCCAAGACTGTGAATTCATTGTTTAAAACATTATTCCGAGAAGGGATCTACAGGCTTCACTAGGCTGCCAAAGGAATCCATGGCATGAAAAGGGTTAAACTGCCCTAGCTAATATGACATCTAAAAGGTCTCTTGTCTCATTCAGATATCCTATGATATCTCCACTATTTTTAAGTCTTTGCTACCCTAACTGGGGACAGTTTTCCAAGACCCTTCTCCAACTCTCTTAGAATTTGAAACATGTGACATCTTTATGATGCAAAAAAGAAAAAAAAAAGCAAAGTATAGCAAATAAATAGAAACACATTAAGAAAAATCAACTCTTACATATGCCTAGGTATCACCATATTGGGAAGAATCTTAGATATTGAATCAGAAGACTTGGATTTAAATCTCAACTCTCTTGTTTTTTTATGACCTTGGACCAGTTCCCTTCCCTCTTTGGGCCTGTTTTTTCATCAGCAAGGGTGGACAAGTTGATCTCTAGGTAGCAGGATAACAGATTTAAAACAAAAAAACCTTTTATAAATGAGGAAACTGAAGTCATTCAAGTAGTAACCTACAAATCTGGAATTTGAATTCAGATCATCTGATTAGAAATCCAAGGCTCCTTCTGCTTCATGATACTGCTCTCTTTGATCTCTGAATCCTATAGTCAAGAGGACTTGAGTTCTAATTTGATTTCAGACATTTATTATCTGTGTGACCCTGGATAAGTCATTTAACCTTGATTGCCTCCCCCAAATACAAATAAATATACAGCATCCCACCCCTATCCCCAAACTCTTCAACTTGCATTCTCTTGGATCTCTGTAGGATCCTGGGCCTCTACCTTCAGCTAGCCATTGGTGTATATTTAGAAGGATGAGAATCTATTTTAGAGATAGCTAGATTAATATCATTAGAATGTAAAATCTGTTAGGGAACTGCATTTGTAGATATATGTATATACATATATATATATATATATATATATATATATATATATATATATATATATATATATATACACAAATATAGATCATATAACTCCTTCCAAAGTCACCGTAGTATTTGGGTTATCCATAAGATGTAATCTGTCAAATTCAAATGGCATCCCTTTGAAAAATTTAATCCTGATTCTAAGAGGAGACTGATTTTACTAATGATTCTTTCTCCTGTACTTTTTGTCCTCATCTTTTAAGGGACATAACCCCTTTTTTTCTTAGCTGCTTAGATGTTCAATCTCCTCATCTCTTTCTTTATCTAATCTGGTTTCTGATGAAGAGATAACTCTTCTCAAGACCAACCTTCTTCTATAAGTTCACGTGATCACCCCCTCTCTCTTTAATCTTCAGACTCTTCCTATTTACTGGCAGCTTCCCCACTACCTAAAACATGCCCAAAACTTCTCCGCTGTTAAAAAATGAATGAACCAACAAAAAAAGAACCCTTCTGGCTGATCCTCCCATTCCATCTCCCATTCTGGTGTCTTTGCATTCTTTTCCATGCTTGAGATGGCCTCTTTCCTCAGTTTTTTGCATATCAGAATCTCATTTGCTAAAATACTCAAGTTTACTCAACTCTGACTTCTATGACACCTTTTTCCATCCCTATAACTGCTGGCATCTTTTTCCATACATCATTGCCTTTTATTTCTTTTTTTTGTCTATTCTGTATATATATATATATATATATATGAGAGAGAGAGAGAGAGAGAGAGAGAGAGAGAGAGAGATTGTGTGTGCCCATCAACAAAATGAAATCTTATTGAAGGCAGAGATTATTCTATTTTTTAAAATTTGTATCCTCAATGCCTTGGTTCATGGAACTGGTGTTTAATAGGTGCTTAATGGCTGACTGACTCTGCCCCCCTCCCCCACCTCATGAATTTCTCATCTTGGCCCAAAAGACCTTGGAAAGTGTTCTTTCTCAAACTCCCAAGAATGTGGTAGCATCTGGAGACTATATGTTAAAACATATAATGTACATATGCATTTCTGTAATGGGTAAAATATTTTCTTAGGATTTAAGAGATTGCTATCTCTTCTCCTAATCCTGGCATGATGAATGATTTAACCTCATTATGATTTAATTTACTCATCAATAAGTCTTGTCTAGTCATTTCTTTCTTGGGATGTTGCATAACCTCTATTGCAACTGAAACCTCTGTGGACAGATACTCTTAAGAGTATGTTTGTGTTTTTAGTGGGGAATTCTTTACTGAAAAGCCCTAAACTAAATGGAAATATCTCTTAAGGCAAGTTAATAGACCTTTATGAAAGAATCTTAGTTACTCTTTCATTATGTGGTGGGAATGAGATTTCAGCGTCTTTACTAGAGCAAAACTTTCTTGACCAGGGTCTAAATTGTTCCCAGATCCCTCCAGCTAGAAGTAATTTCCCCCTCTCATGAACTCTCTTGCACTTTATACATATCTCTCTTGAGCATTTGATGCCTACTCTGTATCATAGCTATCTGTCTTCTCTCCCTTTCCAAACTGTATTCTTCTTGAGGACAGAATTCTTACTGAGAATTCATGACTTCATCTTTGTGGACTCTCTCTAAAATTGTAGACTGGAGCTCCTCCATACTCTAATTGAAGTATCATTGAGCTGCTGGGACCAAATTGCATTCACCGTCTGGTAGGTAAATCCTGAATTTAGTTAGGCTGCTCCTTGAATGAGATAGTATCAATCATTAGTCTCATATTCAAAGCCCTTTCAACTTGGTAAGACCTACTGAGGTTGTCAAACCTTGTGATTATCAATGCTAGTCTTGAAGCCAGGAAGCCTTTGGTTCAAATTCTACCTTTGACACTTTGACACAGTCACTATGTGACTGTGAGCAAGTCACTTAGGCTCAGTGTGCCTCTGGTAACCCTAGAACTTACTGATAAAGTTATAGTCATGTTGTTATCCATATGATGCAAAGAATTTCCACAATGGGAATTTCCTGAGTCTTTGTATATTTACAGAAGACCAATCAGAATTCATGCCCTGTTGACATTGCCTTCAAGAACCCACAATCGTTTCTCTCCACATCATGATAATGGCATGGGTGGGCCAACTTGTGAGCATTTAATAAATATTAGTAAAACGAGTGACGTAAAGGGATGAGGAATTGAACTGGAAAATTTAGCTTCACAAATTTCAAAATTCATCCTGATAGCTCATATTTTCCTCTGATGAACCTCATCCTATTTCCTAACTATTGCTCTGCAGGCTAATCCTAACCTGATGAGAGAAAGCTCATTTTTCTGATGATTGCACTAACTAAAGAGGCTAAGTGAATTCTCCCAGTGCATTGGCAGGATGAAACTCTTACTGAATATAATTAACTGCAATTAAACTCTTCTGCCCTTTTGCTACAGAAGTCACATATTAATCCTAATGAATGTGATCCATTTATTTTTGCCTTTCTCCCCCCAGATATTCTCTCCATGTCTCCATTAATCTCACTTATGAACATGGGGGTACTTGGGCAGAAGGAAATATGATTCATCTTTGAGAAGGGTCTAAATTGTGTTTGATAACAGCCATGTTATCATGACTATCTGGCTTACAGGGAGGTCACATGAGCATTATCAAAGAAAGTAAGCTTCAGAGATGACTTTTGGGAAATTTGTAAGGGGTGACAACATCTCCCATTTATCTATAGTTAAAAGACACTTGCCTCACAAGATAATATTTTCTTAGAGATATGCCATGTGAAACTCTCTTTTTACCCCCAAGCAATTTTCCAAAGAAGAGGAAAAATATGACTTGAGTTTTTTTAATCATAATATATATATACTTATATATCTGCATCTTTCTTGTCTCCAAGAAGCTTCAGTTTTAGTTTGCCTCAAATGATCAATTAGTTTTTATTCAGATTTAATTTTCTAAAAAATGAATCATATTTATACAAATGAACTAATACAAAATATGTGCTACATGAAAAGGTTTTACAAATGAGGAAAGTTCATAGAGATTTATGATTTATTCAAGGTTACCCAGTTATTAAGCAATGGAATTAAAATTCAAACCCAGATCCAGTTGAATGATCTTTTTCCTCTTTCATCTTTACTTCACCTTTTAGACACTGTATACATTCATGATAGCTGCTGTCTCAAAAAAGGAATTTCATTCATGCCAAGACATTGGCTGGGGAATAAAGAGACAGGATCAAATACTTGTTGAGTCATTCACTGGTCATGAAGCCTTGGAAAAATCACTTCCACTTTCTAGATCTCAATTTCCCTGTCTGTAAAATGATGGCAACTGTGTTTGTGTGTACCTGTATGTATGCATCTGTGTATATATGTGAATAATGGACCCTTTCTCAGAATAATATTTTTAAATAGTTGAAAGAAAATGCTAAATTTGAGTTAGAAGTAAGTAGAAAAATATATCCCCCCCAATCCAAGGTCATGCACCCTCACTTGAGAGTTGATGCTAAGAACCCCCGGAGTCAATAATCATTAGGGTCTCTTATATTTCTAACATTCTATGATTCTAATAACTTTGAGTTCCCTCACTCAGGAGTATTTTCATTTGAAAAGAAGACTAAAGGATCAACACTTTACCCCAAATGAATTAATTCAAAATCATGGAAATTCAGGTGTCAGGAGAGATACTTAGCAGAGCTGTCTTCCTGAAATTTCTACAATTCCCACCAGATGAATGATGTTCCCTTACAAAAGCACTGGGAGACTTACCTGCACCATCTGGGAGGTTCTTGTTGGCCATAGTCTTCATCATCTTCTCACTGAATAAAAAAGAACAAAGTTAGACAGAAAATGTTCAGACTCTATCATCTTCTATGTAAGCAATCAACAGGAATCAGTGATGGTATTAGGCAATGAGGGTGTTCTAGCATCACAGCATAAGCACTGGCTGGGATGGACAAGACTTCACAAATTGCATTCCTTAACTGCCCGGTGAAATGTGGCTGAAGATTATTCATGATTTTCCAAATGCATGGTGAATATGGGAGGGAGGAGAAATGTAGATGGTGGTTGCAGGAACTGAGCTGTGTCACGTCCATGAAATCCACATGCACTGGGAATCCCATTTACCTTTGATGAACCCAAAAATTTAACTTGCATTCTCAGAATAAATAAAGCAAACCCGCAATTCATAGATGGGTGAAATTTTCCACTTCATAATGATTATAAGGAAATCGATTTGGGTTGATGAATTATTTTAATGATTAAAGAGAAACAGATTTCATGATTTGTGAATTTTTATTTTGTTTTCTTTTTACCTAGAAGCATCTTTGCTATTACTTGTATTTGGCCCTTTAAAAAGCGCAGACTGAACAAGACCAGTTAAGCTGGCAATCTGTTTCTCCATGGCTTGCATCCTTTCTCTGTAAAACAAGAGAATTGTTTGTTAAAGCTTTGTTCATTTTTTCCAGACTCATTTTTCAAGGTGAATGATCACCAGAGTGTCATACAGGTACCACTTGATCTGCTGCAAGGGCTCCTAACAACTTGTGGTAGGGAAACAGAATCTACAAATCCTCTGTGGAGATCAAGGGCAGATTATCAGAGTTTAGTAGCACTAATCTCACTAAAAAGACACTTTGAAAGATCATCCAATGCCTCCTGAAAAACTTAGGAAAGTATTCCCCCACTGGAAATAATTCTGTCTCTTTGTCATATATTTTTACCTATTTCTGGTTTCCTAGTCCCATATTATTTACCCAACACAAAAAGGGAATCTATTGTAAGAATGCTTCAGGTTTGCTGAAACAGACTTGGAAGCTATATTTCTCACCTGGGAGAAAGAAGTGGTACAAGTGATGGAGGTTGTCTGTCCATTTTGTTGAGAACAAAGCATTTTGTGATCACCAGGAAATGTAAATGAAAAACAACTGTTCTTATAAAAACTAGAGAATGATAGAGTTTAAATTGATGTGTAAATAGAAAATTAGAGAAAGCTAAATCTAAAGACAAAAGTATTTAATCCAAGCTTTAATTTGTGAGAAGTAATCAGGAAAAAATTCAATAATGACATTCATTGGTAGATCAGAAGACTTGCTTTGTAGGGTTACTTAGCCACTAATGTCTCAAAAAAAATTGACTTTAGGGAGAAAATAGAGAGTAAAGACACTGAAAGATCATAGTATGAAGGCAGAGGATAGGGTTCAAATTCTACCTCTGATAACTACTAAATGTAGGTTTTTGGGAAAGTTACCCCTATTACTGGGCCTCTAGCTTCCTCATCTGTTGGACTAAATGGCCTCTCAGATCTTTCCAAACTCTAGATCCACAAATATCTGGATTTATGCAATAATGACAAATAGAACATATGTGATTAAAAAATCCTACAAAATGACTTCATAGGTATAATGGATATCATATTGCTTGACATTTCAATGGTTGGGGAAGAGCTCAAAGGGAAGGTAAGAATTTTGAACTCAACAATTTTAAAATGAATTTTAAAAAATTCAGCAAAGAATTAATTACCTTGGGAGTTCTATTGAATCTGACAAACACCTTCTATTTCAGTAAACAATTTGGTAGATGTGGTCAGGTCAAAAATTCCAGATGGATCCAAGTGAATTAAGCTGCTACAAAACCTAGTTCACAGAATGGGAGTTAAGGCTTCCTAAGGCCATCTGTCATAGGTTTAGAAAAGATTAAGCGATCCTACAAAGCCAAGGTTTTGTCATCTTTGGGAAGAGCCGGGTGTCGGGAACTGTAAGTCTCTGCCAGTGCTGACATCTGACACTGCCTCATTGGATGACCTTGCGACACTGATTATTAGTGTGGGACTTCTGGTCTCTCTGTCCGGGATCCACCAGGCCACATCTCCAGCTAGCTGCTTAAATGGGTTCAATCTCTTGCCATGAACACAATGGCGGTTTTCCCAACTCATTTCAGTGTTGTTTTTAAAAGGTAACAAATACCTAAGCCACCCCTGGGTTAATAAAGTGTTATATTTAGAAGCAGCAAATGTAGCTTCTTCCTTTTCCCCATATTTTACTTTTCTGTAGGTGGTTCTGTTAATAACACAGAGCTGCTTTGGCAGGCTTCTGGGCAGACTGGCTAGCTAATGATTATAAAATACATTTAGGGAAAAAATCAATTTAAGCATCAAGCATTATGATTCCTCTATTACAGATGTGTGGAAGGAGGAAATTGAAAGATGCAGAAGTGACCCGGCATCTGCCTCTCTTCAGAATGTTTTTCCAAATGTTCCCAGATGCACTGGTGAGTTTGAAATCTCTGTATTACCAAGCTTTTCCCATCATACCTGTGTTGCCAGGCTCCTCACTGCCAAAATGCAGTCCATGTCAAAGAGAAAAATTAGTAAGAGATTCACTTAGAAGCAAATTAGTCAGTAGAGATTAAGGCCCCCATAGCCATCAGACTCAGAAAGGTGGGAAGGTAGCTCATGCTTCCAATAAGAATCAGTAAGTCAAAGGCAAACTTCTATTTCTGGTCCAGAGAATCTTTCATGGAAGGAAATTTCAGCTACATCACTTACCTAAAGTTAATAAAGTCATAGCAAATACATGAGAAAAGTCTATATCTGAGGGGCTGAGGTTGATGTAGCACTATCTCCAGACTAAAAAGTAAATCACCTTTTAGTAACTTATATAATGGATACCCATAAAAGATAAAGATGAAGTTTTATACTGTTCCCGCTTTATTTTTGTTTTCCCCAGAGCCTAGCACACTTACTAGAATGAACTTAATAAGTCTGTGTTGGTAGACTGATTGAGTTCAGTATAACTTCTACATTATAGGAAATGGCAAACCACTCCAGTATCTTTGCCATGAAAATTCCAAATAGAGTCATGAAGAACTGGAACACAACTGAACGGTACTACCAGCAACAGACTGGAGGTATAGCAGGGAAGAAATTCTGTGATGGGTCACTTTCCTTCATTTTTTAAAGTAATAACCTTCATTTTGTTATGCTAAGTTGACACTGGCATTCAATATTTTCCTGTTCCATTCAGAGAGGAAATATGGGCTTTTAGATCTACTTTTTGTTCTTGTTATAATATCCATTTCTCTACTTCCTTAAGATACATTTATAAGTTGTTTTGAAGAATTTATATGTAACCCAGTTTGTTTTTTTTGCAAGGCTAGGTGACTTGCCCAAGGTCACACAGCTAAGTAATTATTAAGGGTTCGAAGCTGGATTTGAACTCAGGTCTTCCTGACTCTAGGGCCAGTGCTCTTTCCACTGCACCACCTAGCTGCCTCTACAATAGCCTTTTAATTGGTCTTTCAGCTTCCAAGTTTTTCCTTATCCTATTCATCTGGAACATTTTCACCAGGTGTTTTACTTAAAGCATCTTAATCATCTAATTTCCTCAATCAAAAGCCTCTGCTAACTCCCCACTGTCTATCAAATAAAGCAGAATTCCTTTAGATCAAAGTCCCAAAGCCCGACCTGATAACAGTCCAAATGAACCTTGAAAGTTTTATCTCTCCCTCTCTGCTTTGTATTCAATATTTGCTCTTGCCAAATTGAATTACATGTAGTTCCTAACCTGGACCTCCTTGGTCCCAGGACTTAGTCCATGCTATTTCCTTTACCTATGCCCTTCACATATGATCCCCCTCCCTTCTTTACTTGCTGAGACTCTAACCATCCTCCCCACGCAACTGAATTTACCAACAACATGAATTCAACATTCCACAGAAGAAAAAGCAACCATTGTCTCTGAAGTCTGAGGAACTAGGTTTAGATGCCACCTATTTGCTTTTGGACAATTTACTCAACTTCTCTGGACATCAGTTTTGTCATCTGTGATATCTAGGAATCCTTTCAGTTCTAGATATATGATTTCACACTTTTATCCTTTTCTCTTCTTTGAACACTGGCACACCTTTTTACCATGCACTAGCATTATAATCATTTGCCTACCATATACACTTTTTATCATGTCTCCTAGTCTATAAATGTTTTAGGATATACTTTCTTACTCATACTTGTATTCTTCACATCACCTTAGCTACTTTGGGTGGGCCCATAACCCTTTGTCTTCCCCCCAGACCCTGGATCATTCCAGAACCCCCCCCCCTCTAAGAATTTCCTTATCCCTTGTATTCCCCTTTAGTTTGGTTGCTTGGCTGTCCCACAGGTTTCAGATGAGATGGATGGATGAACAAAATAACTTAGTGAAATTTTCTTTATTTCCATTTTTGCTTCTTTATTGACAGATAATCTGCAATTCACCAAGGGTTTCAAAGATACTGATGGTCTTAACTCAGGCTTTGTTTGGTTCAGGGAATAGATACTACCTTATTTAAAATGAAATATATATATATGTGTGTGTGTGTGTGTATATATGTGTGCATGTATATATCTATCTATATATCTATATCTATATTTATATCTATCTATCTATCTATCTATCTATCTATCTATCTATCTATCTATAAAGGAAAACCAGTCTACAAGTAATAGCTTTCTTTCCTTATGTTCTTTTGGAGGCTTTTTGTCAGAACAGGAGAGCACCTGGAAAAATGTTTCCAACTTGTTGAAGCAAAAGCTCTGAATCCATCATTTTCTTCATGTACAAAATAAGGGGATTGGATTCAGTTCCTTCTAGCTTTAAGATCTGATGAGTCTAAGATCCCAGGTATTAAGAGCTCAGTTCTCCTTTTTTGTATCTGTGAGGTGAAAGCAAGATAACCTCCAAGGGCAGAAGGGAATAAATACTGGGTCTTCTGCTGGAGGCAACCCTTGAGTAGGTAGCCTTTGACAGTGTTTACTAGGAGGCAGGTGAAGGATAATGTTTAAGGGAATTCTGTGAAATTGGAATTGTTCCTTTGTTGAGGATTCCTGAACCTGGTTTGTGGAAAGAAGGAAGAGAATTTTTCACTCCCATGATTCCCGACTCGCTTCAATACTTCTAACTGGAAGGTCAATTAGACTAATTATAGGATACGGAGTGTAGCTGGGAAGAATAGAAGCTCAAAAAAGGGAAGGGTCTCCTTGTTTTAATCTATATGTTGCCAATAGCTAGCAGAGGGTTTTATTGTGCTAAATTTGAACCAAAAGCTAGGACAAATGGCCTTGGCAAAGATTTCTTTTTCACATTTTTAATCACTTTGCAATATTGTCAATCTACTCTGAAATCAGGACTCTCCTGAGAAATCTGTGGCAAATGGTCACTCTTGGTATTGGACCTATCAAAGCTAGGAACGTGCCAATGTTTAAGAGTTCCAGTAGAAGATACTTTAGGTCTTGCAGCCTAGAGTGACCATCATGTGGATTATGGATGCACACTGTGTAGTTATGGCCAAAATCACTTTAAAAAGGTACTTTTTTGATATATGGTAATAAAAAAAACCTTTTCCCTTTCTTATTTAATCATGAAAGTGTTTCTGGTTTCAGGATTCATTTGAGGGAGATTATCTGATTTATAAATTCATAAATAAGATTGTCTTTCCATTTCACGGTTGGTAATCTGGAAACAATTTTATGGTTTAACTAAATTACAGCAACTCAAAGCTTATACAGACTTCTCTATGAAATGTTATGAAATATGTTTTAATATGAAAGAGGAAAAAGAGGAAACCAGTGGAGGAAGAGAAATTAAATAAGTCCTGTCATTTTACTGCAATGACAATTTTGCACATTAATCATTTGAATGTTAAAGACACTAAAGTCAACACATATGTATGTCAATATCTCTGTGTTTAAAGGAAATACAGGGAGGGTATAACTAATGAAGAGACTACCAGTTTTTCAAATGTTTTAACACATCTACCTTATTAAGCTGATAAACTAAACATTCAGTTTCCCCAAATAAAATTGCAGGGTTGGGTGTCTTTATGAATCCTCTCCAGGGTCCAAAAGCCAAGAACAACAAAAGGTTCAGAGCAGATTCAAAAAATGTGTTGGTTCAAGGAACATGAGACCTATTGGAATTCAAAATGTGGCACCATTTCTGGTAGGAATGGAGAAGATGAAACAAAATGCTCTATTTTTTCAATTTCTTCTCACTCTAATTCCAATCAATTCAATAAATATTGATTTTATGCCTACTGTTTGTAAGCACTGTATCAAGCATTAAGGAAATGGGTGAAGAATGAAAAGAAAATATAAGGGTCAGAGCCTTTAATAAATGCTTATACTTTGATTATTGTGTGTGTGTGGGGGAGTTAGATAAAATCGTAATGAGGGCAATTTTAACGCAATTAAAATCTGATTAAATATAAAGGAGATGATACAGAGGAAGATAAGGGAGAGTTAAGAATGTATAGATTTCTACCAAATGAGATCAAAGAAGACTTCACAGAGAAAAATGGTACCTACTTGGGCAAGTCACTTAATGCCATTGCCTTGCAAAAAAAAAGAAAAAGAAAAAAGAAAAGGAAAGGAAAGTGGTACCTGATCTGAACTTTAAAGAAAGAAAAAAAATCTTACAATAGGATATTGGGGAGCTACTTCCAGTCGTAGGCAAGAAATGTACAAATGCCCCTAAGAAAGGAAGAAATGATAGAATAAATAGTTCATTTGGCTAGAATAAAGATGTACTGAGAATTCCTAAAGAAAAAAAGGCAAAGAAGGATCTTTGAGCAAGGTTTTTGAGTGATCAGGTTTGAGCATTAGAATATTACTCTGAATGACACAGAATGGAGGGATAGGAAATCAAAGGAGTGAAGGCAGTTGGGGAGATTTTACAGAAGCCCAGATGAAAGCAAATGAAAAAAAAATTGGGTAGTAGAAATGGGAATGTATTGAGAGACACAATAGAGAGAAAAATCTGTAAAACTTGGCAGTTGGTTGGATGTGGGACATAAGGGAAAGGGAAGAATTAAAGATGTTTTAACTTTTGAGACCAGGTAACTGGGAGAATGGTGGTATCCTTCATCAAAAAAGGAAGGTAGGAAGCGAAAGAAAATTTAGTGAAAATGGTGAAGTTATATTCCAGACATACAGAATTTAAAATATCAGCAGGAAAACCATATAAATATCCTATTGTCATTTAGAACTGTAAGACTGGAATTCAGGGAGGAAAGTCAGACAAGAGATGTTGACCTGAGAGTCATCTGTACATTGAAAATAATTGAAGCCACAGAATGGATGAGATTAATTTACTGAGTATGAGAGGGCAGAGACAGAAGAAAAGTGGGCCAAGGTCAGAGTCTTGGAAGACGCACACACTTAGGAGACAAGAAGGAGAGGGACTAATGAAAGAAAGAAAAGGAACAATTAGCCAGGAAGCCAAGATAAATCTGTGTAATGAAAGTCAACCGAGAAGAAACTAAAAATATCAAATATTATAGAAAACTGCCTGAGGACAAATCTGAGGAGAGGCTGTGGGATTGTCAGTTGGTAACTTTGGAGGAAGCATTTTCAATAACGTAGGAACAGCAGTTGTTGCAAGAGGCTGAAGAATTATAGGAGGTGAGGAAGGAGAATAACAAGGGCACTTCTTCAGAGTCTGGCTATGAAATAGGCTGAGAAAGGATGATGACATGAGTAGATAACAGAATCATGAGTAGGGACTTTAAAGCCTTTTACAGCCTGGCCCTGATCAGTCTTTCCAATATTGTAATATTTCCCTTCTTTTGATATTTCCCCCCATCTATACTTTCTGACTACATTTTATTAGTGAAGATTGCAGAGTTCCCATTCACATCTGAATTTAATTTAATGACTACTAAAAATTAAAAAAAGGAAAATTTTGATAAGGTTTATGTTTATGTTTGTAACTTTGGGTACTGCTAAACTTCCCTGAGGATAAATCTTTAAATAGCCACAAGTTTCACTCTTTCAGGGGTTGGAAGTGTAGATCTGAGCAGATGGAGGCAATGAAGGTCAGGAATTAGAAATGTTAAGGTACTAGTCTATTAATTACTAACCATAGCAACCAAAGATATGAAGTTGAACATTTGGAGGAAAAGGAACAAAAAACTTACCCCTTAACAAAAATGGTAGCCAGCTTATTAAATCTGATCTCGCCACCAAAAGGATGGTTTTGAATTCAATTGTATTTTATTTTTAGTTCCAAATTTTCTCCTTCTCTCCTTCCCATCTCATTAAAAAGGCAAGAAAAATAGAATCTACCACACACACACACACACACACACACACACACACACACACACACACACACATCTGTGCACCACCTAAGCAGATGAATGGCTTTACTTTTTCAAAAGTCCAGGGAGGGGGCCATTCATAGATGGTTCTGAAGGCTCCTTGATCAAGATTTATAATTTTAGACTAAGCAAAGTAGATCTTAGCTGATTTTTTTTTTAGGTTTTTTTACAAGGCAATGGGGTTAAGTGGCTTGCCCAAGGCCACACGGCTAGGAAATTATTAAGTGTCTGAGGCCAGATTTGAACTCAGGTACTACTGACTCCAGGGCCAGTGCTCTGATTAGAGCAGTGATTACTGCACCATCTAGCTGCCTCCTACTAAGCAAAGTAGAAATGAAAAGAATCTTTGCTAAAAGGCACCATACTTTGTGCTCTGGATCTAAGAAATCTGAAGTTTACTTTCACAATTTCTGAAATGTAATGTCAATATCTTTTAATCATATTTTAGCTTTGCTTAGTCCAAGATTGTGATTTCTAATCCTGATATTTTTTAAAATTTTTTTAGGTTTTTTTTTTTTTGGCAAGGCAAATGGGATTAAGTGGCTTGCCCAAGGCCACACAGCTAGGTAATTATTAAATGTCTGAGCTAGATTTGAACTCAGGTACTCCTGACTCCAGGGCCGGTGCTTTATCCACTGCGCCACCTAGCCACCCCTATTTTTTAAACTTCACCTGAAGCAGAATAGATTTTATACAAGTCCTTTATTTTAATTCTTTCTGTGTTTTTCTGTTGCAAGTATGCCTCTTGTAAAAAAATATTGTTGGATTCTAGTTTCTAACCCATTCTGCTATCTACTTCTGATTTATGGGTGAGCTCATTCCATTCACATTCACAGTTATGATTACTATGTATTTCCTTCCATTCTATTTTCTTGTTTATCCTCTTTTTTTTAATCTGTTCCTCCTCAAAATCTTTCATGTTAACATTTTTATGCTTCTCTTGAGTCATGTGTCTGAATGTTAAATTTTCTAATCAACTCTGATCTTTTCATCACAAATGCTTGAAAGTCCTCTATTTCACTAAATATTCTTTTTTCCCTCTGAATTGTCAGATTGTCAGAATACTCTGATTTCTTGGGTATATTATTCTTGGTTATAATACTAGTTGCTTTGCCCTCTGGATATCATGTTCCAAGCTCTCTGCTCCTTTAAATGGAAGCTGCTAAAACTTGTGTAATTCTGACTGTGGCTCCATGATATTTGAATTGTTTCTTTCTGGCTGCTTGTAATATTTTCTCTTTGACCTGGGAGTTCTGGAAATTAGCTGTAATATTTCTGGGAGTTTTTATTTTGGGATCTCTTTTTAGGAGGTAATTGGTAGTTTCTTTTCATTTCTACTTTGTCCTCTAGATCTAAGATATACAAACAGTTATCTTTAATAATTTCTGAAATGTAATGTCAAGAATCTTTGATCTTGGCTTTCAGGTAGACTAATAAATCTTGGATTATCTCTTCATGATCTGGTTTCCAGGCCATTTGTTTTTCCAATGAGATATTTCACATTTTCTTCTAGTTTTTCAATCTTTTGACTTTATCTTAATGTTTTTTGATATCTAATGGAGTAATTATCTTCCACTTGTCCAATTCTAACTTTTAAGAACTTACTTTCTTCAATCAAAAACTTCAGAGCTTTTGTACCTCCTTTTCCATTTGGCCTATTCTACTTCCTAAGGGGTTTTTTCCTTCAGTGAATTTTCATGCCTCTTTTCCAGGTTGTCAATTCTTGTTTCATAATTGTCTTCTCCAAATTTTTCCTCTATCATTCTTCTCTCTTTCTTTAACTTTTACAGGAACTCTTATTGGGCTTGTGTCCAATTAACATTTTTCTTTGTGAGTTTGTTTATAGATGTTTTCACCTTGCTGTTTTCTTCTGAGTTTATATTTGGTCATGTTCTTTTTTTGCTGTTTCTTTATTTTCTCAGCCTAATTCTTAACTTTGGATTCTATGATAAAGTTGAGTTCTGTTCACTTGAGTTAGGGAGGCACTATCCTAAGTTTCAGTCTTGTCAGTGCTGCTATTTTCAGATCCAGTTCTGGGGATCTGCAATTTTTCAGTACTTTCAAGGTAGTGTGCTCCCAAGAAAAGTGTGGTCACCACTCTCCTGGTCTGCTTGCTGGCTTTTACCAAGGGAGAATCTTCTCCTTGTGCATTCCTCCTAAAGGCACTTTGCTTGTCCCTGGAACTCCAATGGGGTTCCCTACTCCTATGTAACAAAAGAGGTGCTCTTTTCTGCTCTATCTCTGGGCTGAAAGTTCCCAAAGGTGCTGTTTATACTGCTGCTGCTGCTGCTATTGCAGTGTCCACGGATAGGACTTCCCTCTGTCTTGGAACTGTGACCCAGAACTACTTTTGGACAACAGAATTTCCAATCAATGCCTGCTGTACTCAGTGCCAGTAGAAATCTCTTTCAGTCGAGTTCTCTGATCCCTTTATCAAATCTGGGCTGAGTCCCCAAAGCTGCTGCTGCCAAGGTCCACAATTGGTGTTGCTACCATGCTTGAGGTTGACCCCCCACCCCATTGTCACAGACTTCTCTTACTGGTCTTCTAAGTTGCCTTAGATAGAAAAAATGTCTCACTTTGACTTTTTGTTTGCCCTGCCTCTAAAATTTGATTTGAGGAGAAATTATAAAGTTGTTAGGAGGGAATTTTTTTGATAGCTCAATTTGCTGCGTTCATTCTGCCCTCTTGATTCCATGCCTGTCTTTGCTTATGTTATTTCCCAATATTTAGTTCAAGGTCCAATAAAATTGATGTTAATTTTTACTTTAAAAAATCACAAGGAAACATAAGTTCCTTTTACAGTAAACATAAAGGAAATCTTTTCTGCCTTCTTCCCAAAGATAATAAGAGAAAGAATGCCTACAGAGGTATGTATAAATATATAAGCATATATGTATGTGTGTAAGTACACACACAGACATACACACATATTTATACAAATGCTCATGTTGAAGAGTTTCAGAGACTCCACTTTTTTCTTATGCCTGTTATATCTCAGATTAGCAACAGATTCCTGAACTTTTCACTATATATGTATATATATATATATATATATATATATATATATATATATATATATGAGACACAATATAATCTATGTCCACAATTTTCTGAAGCTTGATATCTGATTAGATCATATCCTTGAAGCCTGGGGATAATTTGATGAAAGAGAGATATTTTCATAGTCAACATGTTTTTTCTTTTTTTTAAAATAAGGAAAAAGATAATTAGAAAACAAAATATTTAAATAAAAATAAATAAGGAAAAGGAATAGATTAAAAGTCTATCTGGTCTAATCCCCTCATTTTACAGAAGAGGAAAATAAGAGTGATTAAATGCTTATACTCAGAGAATAAGTATCAATGACTGAATCTCAAGCTCTTTCCTCCACACAAGACTGTCTCACCTGAATGCTAGATAATAGAGATCTTTAATGATTACCCAAAGACATCACACCAGAGATTCTGCCTTAACTAGAACCAAAGATTCCAGATTAGACCAGGGATCTGTTTAGGTGCTTGATTGAGTTTGCATAGACTTTCATTACCCCAATGTCTCAAAGTTGTTGTGTCTCTTTTTAAAAAAAAACTTAAAAATTTTAAAGAAGGTTAAAACAAATCATTCCATTAAAATTTAGTTTCTTTCATTGGATTAATGAATAAAAATAATATAAAGTTTGTCTCCAGAAAAATAAAATCTCCTAAGCACACACCCTTTTGAAATGTACTACCCACACCTTTAGTGCCAGCTCTCCTCAAATTCCAATTTTTGTGCCCTAGGCTGAAGCAAGTAATGATGTGGGGGTGCGGATAGGAAGGAGAGCAAAACTCGGTTACACCCAGGCCTGATGGTTTTCCAACTCACATTGGGTATGTGCCTTTCCCATAATTCAGCCCAAGTAAAGCAAATATTTTGGGCACCCATACATCCAGGGTTATGAATCCAGGAAGCGGCTCTCCTGTTTCACCATATTACTTTCTTTCCACAGCAAATCTTGGTTTTAGAAATGGATTGACAGAAACCCACTGCTAGAAGGGACCTCAGTGTCAATCCAAACCACACCTTGAGCACGTCTCTCCAGAAATGCTGTCATCAGCTCTGGCTTCTGATTCATTTATCCCCAGAAGCGTGGGGTGAGGTCCTTCATCCCATCCCTCCCCACGGGCTGTCAGTCTGCCCAGAGTTCCCCACAAATGACATGCCTACAAACACCTCCCTGCTTTTTATACATTGGCTTTCCCTTCCTTGGGGCAAACTTTATATTCCAGAGGCCACAACTCATTTCTGTTACAGGTACAAACTGGAATAAGCATTTGCTCATTCATGATTACAGACTTCAAGAACCTTGGCTTAGAGTTTACCTGCAATGAGAAATGATTTTAGAAGCTGTAGAAATGGAAGGGTTCCTAAGGCAGCAATCTACAGAGGTAAGGCCAGGTAATGCTTTGGAGCTGAACAAAACCAGGATGGACCACAGAGCAAAAAGCTTTGGGGTCTAATGAGAAATCAGCAGGGAACCTAAAAGATAGTTTTGATTCTTTTCCTCTCTCTTATGCCTGTATGTTTGGTTTAGGTTTATGGAAAGGGAAGAGGCTCATTTCTCTGTGTATCTGTGTCCATTCTCTCTTTTTCAATCTCTCTCCACACATACTTTTTTCCTACCCTTTCCCTTCTCTTTTCTCCTTCCCCGTTATACTTTCTATCACTCTTTCCTACAAGCCCTCTACCCTCAAGAATGTGCGTATATAGATAGATGTGTATGTATTTATTCACATACATAGGCATATACATATTATATATATATATATATATAAATATATACACATAACATTTATTAGCGAGAGAAAAAGAGGGAGAGAGAGACAAAAGAGAAAGAGATGGAGGAAAAAAGAGATGAAAAGAGAGAAACAGAGGGAGAGAGAGAGAGAGAGAGAGAGAGAGAGATAAATTCATCAGAGCTAAGGAATTCCCTAAGAATACATTCATTCCTCCAAAGAATAATGGTAGCTAGGTGGCACAGTGGAGACAGTACCAGCAGTGGAGTCAGGAGGACCTGAGTTCAAATTCAGATTCAGACACTGAATAATTACCTAGCTGTGTGACCTTGGGCAAGTCACTTAGGCCCACTGCCTTCCAAAAATCAAAAAATAAAAATAAATCAATAAATTAGAATAATGGCAACTATTTTGTAATTTATTATCTTAAGAGACATTCCTGGGGATGTTGAAGGATTCCTAAGGTCATATAAATAGAAGAGGTTATTCTGGAACCCAGGTCTTCCTGGATAGCCAGGTAACACAGTACTTAGTTCAGCCTGGCAACAGAAAGACCTAAGTTCAAGTCCCACTTCAGACACTTTCTAGCCCCATGACCCTGGGCAAGTCACTTAAGTTTCCTCAACTTCTTCAGCTTCCTTAATTGTAAAGTAGAAATAATAATAGTACCAACTTCTCAGGGTTGTTATGAAGATCAAATGAGATAATATTTATAAAGGGCCTAGTATAGGGTCTGGCACATAATAGTTATTTAGTAAGTCCTTCCTTTCCCTTTTCTCTCCCTTCTCTCCTTCCTCCACTCTTTCATTCCTTCCTTTCTTCTCTTCTTCCTCTCTCCCTTTCCTTTTTCCTTCCCTTCCTCCTCCTCTCCTTCATACTTTTCTTCCTTCTTTCCTTTTTCCTTCCTTCCTCCTTTATTTCTTTTCTTCCTTCCTTCCCTCTCTTCTCTCCTTGTCAGCTCTCCATTCACTCAGCCATACTGAATTTCTCCTGTATTATACAAGTGAAGCTTGCAGAAAATGTGCACAATAGAAGAACCACAAGACTGGGCACGTCAGGAAACCTGGGTTCTTGTCATACCACTTCCAGTTGCATGATCTTGGGCAAATTGCTTGGTTTCCTCATTGTTAAAATGAAAGATTCTGAATTAATATTCATTAAAGCCTTTCCAGCTCTAACATTCTAAACTTTTAAGTTGAGATGAGAAGGAGGAAGTGGCATTGGTCATGTGGGTAGAACCACTGTAGATCTGGCAGGTAACACAGAATTTCTGTGGCTTACTATCTTTGAAAGTCATCATATTTAAAGTTCAGGTTAGGCAGATTTTTTTTTTAAAGGAAGACCTCATTCATGCAAAATGAAGATTTTAAACAAAACCAGGCAGGCATAGCACATCTCAGTTTAGCTAGAAAGATCCACCAAGAACACCAGGCCAGAAGTAGCTACTGTTTTTTTTTTTCTCTTCCACTATCACACTCTCTAACAGATATAGCAGGTCAATTAAGCTGGATACTGTAGAGAGTAGATGAAATAAGCTCCATCTCAGGACCCATCTAGGGACACCTCCCTTGGAATGTATGATCTTTTTCGGAGGCTACCAGTCAGATTGAGACAATTTCCCTTTCAACTGTATAGGAAACAAGGAATACCTTGACAAAGAAACAGGGTTTATCTGGGTCTCCCTATATTTAAATTTAGCTCTGTTTTAGTCTTGGTTCCTGGTTTCAATCATAAACATTTGATCGACAGTTCTTTAAGAGTTATATACAAAGCAAATTTACAAATTTACAGGAAAGCCTTTTCATTTGAAATCATTTGTGGCAGATGATGGAATACTTTCTTGAGGCAAGCTGGATTGTTTGAAGTGACACTTTATGTCATCCCCTACTTTGTGACAGGAATTTGTTTTCTCTATCTATAGTTGGCCCATAGCCTCTGAAAGTACAGCATCAAGATGTCTCTTGATAGACATCTTGGGAAAAAAATGAGATAGCTAAAGGAGGGTCATAAGGATCCTGAAAGGATTTCTGATCCCCACAGGATTTTTGGTTCCTGTCTTCTTCAGGCAAGAAGAATTGTATTAAAGAGAAACAGTACAACTTTGGGACCTCTTCAAGATTTTTAAGATTTTCTGTCTTCATTAGATTTCATTTTATTCAATCTATACTCTGAGGACAAGTTTTGAGTTTTTCCTTTCCTGTCACCCCAATGTCTTCACAGACCACTTGGAGCCCACAAGAATCTCTCCCTACCAAGAACTTAGGATGACTGCTGTTGAGTCTACTCATAGCCATTTATGGCAAATAGGCAGTCCCCAATTTATAAACAAGAAGTGATTATTTATTTGTATGTTACATGTAAGGAAAGCTGAAACACATTTTCCCACAAAAATAATTTTATAAATGAAATGTTTCTGAATAGTAGAATCTCAGAGTTGGAAAGTATCTATTCAACACAAATCTGAGGAGGAATTTCATGTACAACATAATGAATGAGTAGTGACCTAATGTGAGTGATCACAGCATGGTCTGATCCCCAGGATCTCAGAAATAGAGAATCACATATTACGAGAATCCCAGACTGAAAAGGTACTTCAAAGACCATCAAATCAAACCCCATATCTAACCAAGAATCATTTTCACAATATCTCTGACAGTTAGTTCTATGGAGAGTACAAACTAATCACCATCTCTCTTGATGTGCCTTTTCCTGACAGGGATAAAATTAAAGGTTAAAAACTTCCTGATCTCTTTTCCCTCCCTTTATCCTAAATGAGTGTCCACAAGTGCTGTCAACTTCTACATAAGTCATCTGCCCATAAAGGATGGTGAATATAAAATTTCAAAGAAACAGGAAATCTTACACAAAGTGATAGAAAGAAAAGGAATCAAGAACAAAAGAATGCTATATACAATGAAATGTCAACATGGAGAGGGAGCAAAAATCCTGTCAAATAGTCAATATTACTATCTTGATGTTCAAGTTAAAAGGGCATGTCCCTCCTTTCTGTGAATATTTCATGAACTGTTTCATGGGAAAATAGACTAGGAGGATTTATCTGAGGTTTGTTGAAAACTGTTGTGGAAAAAACAAAATATATCAATAAAGTAGGGGAAAAAAGAAATTTTGTGAATGTATAAAATTATGTTAAAAACACAGTATCACAAAGAAGAAAAAATTATATATAATGCCAATATTGTCAAATTCTCACTAATGTATAACCATGTAGATCTGATTTTGGGGAGGAAGGAAAAGGGTGGAGGAGAATGAGAGAAATTGTATATTCTCTGCACAATGGAGACTCCCTTAACTGATTTACATCAGCAACTCCCAGGGAGTTGCTAGGACCTCTGAGAGGTTAAATGACTTGTCCTAAGTAACACAGCTCCTAGGTATTAAAGGCAATATTTGACCTATATTCTTCCCATCTCCCATACTAAGCTGCCTATCAGAATAATCCAATATGACAGGAAAAAAAGTTGGAAATGATTGTTTTAAGATTTTGATTAGCTTCCAGAAACTAACTATAATACATAGCTTAAGTACAATGCAAATGATACAATTGGGGACTGGAGAAAAACTTTTTTCTTGAGTTTAAATCCAATTTCAGATACTTACAGACCCTTGGCAAGTCACTTAATCCTGTTTGCCTCAGTTTTTATAAAATAAGTAGTAGAAGAAAATGGCAAACTGCTCTAGTATCGTTGCCAAGAAAACTCCAAGTGGAGTCTCAAAGAGTTGGACATGACTGAATACCAACATTATTTAATTATTAATAATTAGTAACACCAATATTAATCTTTTATAATGTTCCCAGTTGAAACTTGGGAAGCTAGTGAGGAAGACTTTTCTTCCTAACTTCTAGAAAAGGAATTCCTCTCTCTATTCTTTTCTAGAGTCCATCCCACCTTTGGTTGTGGGTCTTCTAACCTTTTCAACAGAAGTGACAAGAGTAGACTTTGAGGTAGGACCTCCAGAGGACCATTCATACTTGACCTACAAAAGTCAAGTCAATAAGCCTTTATTAAACACCTGCTACCTTTGTACCACTGTGCTAAATATTGGGACCAAGAACATAAGGAACCTCAGGATCTGTGCAATGTTCTTATTTCCCAGAAGAGGAAGAGCAAGTGAAATGACTTGTTCAAGATCACATGAATCTTCAATGTCAAAGGAGGGATTCAAGCCCAGATATTCTAAGCCCTTGGTACCAAAGTTGTCTCAGGAATGAATTGGTAGTTTGTCCAAGGTCCATTGCATAGCAGCAATGGGCATATTTAAAGCCTACTGCATTAAATTTCTATTTCTCCAATTAGGCTATGAGCTCCCAGAGAACAGAGAAGGTTTTTTTGTCTTTCTAGCCCCCAGAGGGGCTTGGTGAAGAGTAGGTGCTTACAAAGACTGGTTGATAGATTGAAGAAATAGATTCAAGGAATAGAAATGATTTTACCCAAGGTCACACAAGTTAATAGGAAAAGAGGAAGAATGACATTTTGATCTTCAGACTAGGAGGCAACATCCTTGCCACTCCAGTAGGCGACCAAGGAGGTTGGACATCCCTGGAGGACAGGATCATTATCATTGTCTCAAATAACTTTATTTCTCCCAATGCTTAGGACATCTTTGAACAGAGGATGCTCAACAAATACTTATCAGGAGATAAGACTAGGAAAGATATAAAGAATGTAAAGATCTGTCAGTAAAGGGAACCTTGAAGGTACCCAGTAGCTTTTAAAAGGCAACATTTCCATATAGATGATGAGTGAAATCCTTCACTAGCACAGTAGAGAATTGAACCATCAGAATTACTCAGACCAGAGACAACATTGAGCAGAAATATTCACATAATTTCTTCAATTCTTCATATCACTTTGTATCAAGAGACTCAGTGCAATTTTTAAATGTCAGAGTCTTAGCTTGAAGTCTTTGGGGTAATTTCCAATGCTGACTACTCACGACATGGGCTAGGAAGCAAAAATTCAATTTGTCTCAGTTACTGAACCTCTCAGCTCTGTTACAGTGGGGGTAACAAGCTTTTTGAGATTTTCTGAATGTTTTTCACATTAGCAACATTCATTTTTTTAAATTTTTTTTTACTAATATCTTGTTATTCTATCATCTACATTCCTTAATGTATTGCTCCCTTTCACCCTTCCAGGGAGCCACCCCTTATAGCAAGTGTAGTATAATGGATCATAGTTTAGGACTTAGAGAAAGAAGAGGTACAGTTCAAATCTACCTCAGATATTTTATTTGCTGTTTGGCCCTAGGCAGGTCACCTAATTATTAGGTGATTCAGTTTCCTCTTCTGTAAAATGAGGAATTCTACACTTTTCAAATCTAAATAGAGGATCCTATGAATAAAAATGGGGAACAAAAAAACAAGTTTAGCAAAAGTGGACACAGATAGGAAAATGTCTTACATTATCTGAGATACTCAAAGCCCCCCAAGACTATAATGGGGGGAGTGGTGAAAGGGAAGGAATAGAATTGAGATGGTTATCTGCTCCCTATTGTTCTAAGAAGTCTATAAGAGTTATTAGCAAGCTCTCCATTTGGATAGCCCAACCAACTTAAGTCAAGTCATCTGCTCAAGGCCATATGGTCAGTCACAAGCAATTTCCTTTCTAGAGATTCAGACGTGAGAATTACTGTCCTTAAAGTTAAAACAGTTGTAATCTGTTGCGGAACCACATTATTTCCATGGCAGTCAAACACTTCAACTATTATTTGGGAGGAGACTTCTAATATGGTGGACATCTGGGAGAAACCTGGCTGCCATTTCTTTTTCTCCCTAGTCCTATTGGTATTTGATTTTCTTCCACAGTGTTTTATTCTTGCATCCCCAAAACAGTTAACGCTGAATTCATTAGACCAAGACACAGACTTAACCAAAGGAATGGAGATTAAATTACATCAACCTCTTTATCTTAAACTTAACAGGGCTTGGAAAGATTGTTTTTTTCTCAATAAAAAAAATAAAAAAGTTCAGACCAACAAAACACCAATTACCCAAGGAACTTCCTGAGAATAGATAGGATTTAATTAATTTTCTCTAATTCCCAAAGGCATTTAGAGGTCACCCAGGCTGCTGGGTACAAGTACTTCTGAACAAACATATCCAGGGGTCCAGCAGAGTCCAAATAAGGAAGAACATTTGGGAGATTTTCACTTTCCTTCCAGGGTTTCAGTGGTTTAACAACTTAGTTGTAAAATTTCACTTGAGAGCTTCAGAAAGAAAGCACTCTCAGCTTTATTCACTTATTTATGTTACAAAATCTGAAAAGAAATTGGTTTGGCAGTTTATGAGACCCTGCACAAGGAAAATTAAACACTTAGTGGTGGGAGGCACTTTAAAATGACCTATGCAACTTAAAATATTTCTAAAATAACACTATATTGTAGGCTAGACAATGTACTAAATTTTATACTTTTGTAATTGCTTTTGGTATTCATTTTCCCCCCTTTGAAATAGGTTTAGAACTGGGGTTTTTAATAATGAAAAAAAACTCCCAAGCATGTGCACCTTCCTAACTCTCCCTAGCATATTTTTCTCTTATATAATTCTGCTAATATACAAGGTAGTGCTGTTGTATTTTACAACATGTATATATTTAGCAAAGTAATTATGCAAATTCCAAAGCATTTACAATTATAAATATCTTTTAAGAACAGTGCTTTATATCTCAGGCCTGTAATAATCTTTTTAGAATTCTGGTTCCTAAGGTACAGAACTCATTCCAGAATTCTGGGCGGAGTACAGTTGCTTTCAAAAATTTACATTTCCCAAACTTCCTGCTGGGATAAAGGTACCTTTCAGCACAGATGACCAATCTGGAAAAGGTAATTCAGTCACTAGAGTCAGATAAGAGAAATGGAAGAACAGATGCATGGGTCTTAATACTATTTGCCCGTTCTTCGCATCACTTTCTTGCCTCTCCAGGTGATTGCAGGGAGAGAGGAGATAATGTTGGATAGAAAATATCATGTTTCAGATGATATTGTACCACTTCAGGGCTCCACACTCTCACTGCTATGTCAATCTCATCTACTTAGCTAAGAAATTTCCATCCCTTCAGTTCCATTGACTCTGAAACCTCTCCTCTAATCGGTGAAGATACCTGCTGGTTGGGGTAAGGAGAGTGATTTTCCCTCTTCTCAAAAAAAGGCCATTTTTTCCCCTAGTTCAAATCACTGGCTCTGAAACTGCAAGACATATTATTTAAAATAAAAACCAAACCTATGATTTCACCAATATATCAGTGGGGAGTCCCTTGTGCTAACAGGAATCTGCTCTGTAGCTTCATGTTCTTAGAGGTCAGTGATCTGTCCAGGGTCACAACCAGTATGAGTCAGAAGTAGTACCAACACCCTACCCAGGTGACCTCTCTTTCCTTTTCACAATGGCATCATCAAAAATAATTAATAGAAAGTATGAGAGTCTAAGACCACAGAGATGCAGCTGAAGGGGTCTTTATAGACTAGCTGGTAGTGAAGAACTACCCAAAGGTCTGAGGTGACTTGACCAATGTCATTAATGCTAAGTGACAGGGGCAGTATTTGAACTCAGGTCTTCTGATTCCAAAGTCCATACTCATCTTGTTGCATAAGGAATCATCTTGGTAAAGTGAAACACTGGCTCTGGAATTGGTCAGAAGAACTGGGCTCTTCTATTATTTTGGATGGTTTTTGGCTATGTTATAGGTATATCATAATTTTTGGTAAGTCACAATCTCCTTGGGCCTTCATTTCTTCATGTAAAAATAAAGGGGTTGGATAACCCACAAAATCTCTATTATACCATGATCTTATAATCATAATAACAATATGTTTTAGACAAATAAAAATTCTTTAGGAAATCTTCCTGTGTTTTTTGGTTCTGAATGTTTCTTTTTAAAAGTAGAAAATATTCGAAGGGGGGGGTAGCTTAAAAAATTTTTTTATTTACATGATAGAACTGCCAAAAAAATTTTTTATATGACAAAATTTCTGAGGTTTTTGGAAAATGGAAACATTTGAGGTTGAAAAAGTCTTTCTAAAATGGAAACTGAAGGCCTTCAGGGAATGTTGATGATGCTATTAAAAGTTGCCTGAGAGTTATTTAAAATGTTGAGCTATGGAAAACCTCCATTATTCTCATCAGAGTTCCCATACTTCACCCTGATATCCAAGAATTGATTTTTCGTCTGTTCTCCTAATCATTGGATTCTTTCCTAGTGATGTTCCTTCCATAGGACCCCGACCACTCATGTTAGAAGACAAGGTTAATGTCATACCTTTGGTGGTTCAGAAATAAGACATTTTTAGAATTAAAAAAGTTCCTTCAATAGGGTCCTAAAATATTTAGGATTTATAACATGCTGTCTTTGCAACTATGAAAGGGAGATAGTGCTGAGTGTATCATTATCTTCATCCTTCAACTGAATAAACTGAGAAAAAGAAGATTAAGGACTTGTCTAGATTCATATGATATATGTTGGAGCTGTGATTCCAATACAGTTTTCTTTTAATTTTATCACCTCACCCTTTAGCTTCCCCTGGTTCATGGCTCCCTATTTGCCCCAGCAATTTTTTTTATTATATTTACATAATCTTTATAAATATCCTACCTCGAGGCATCTACGTCTGCTTGTATTTTGTGTGTGTGTGTGTGTGTGTGTGTGTGTGTGTGTGTGTGTGTGTGTAAAAACTGTAAGATAGAGCTTCTTAACCTGGGGTTCATGAACTTGCTGTAAAAGGTATTTTGGTGACTACATATCACTATAATTGGTTTCCTTGGCAATCTTAAGCATTGTATTTCCGAATTTAAAAATTTTGTTCTAAGAAGGGGTCCACAGCTTTCACTAGACTTCCAAAGTAGTCCACAACACAAAAAAAGGTAAAACATTCCTGCTGGAGTACCTTATTCTGGACTCTGAAATGGAAAATTAAAAATACTGTTTCTGAGATTCCTTACCTCATTTCTAGTCAAATGAGTCACATGCCACAACTTCATCTATGCGTAAGAAAAATCCTTTGGGATTCCTGGCATTCTTTCCCATTTTTTTCTCCACTATTCTGGAATCCTCCATTGTTATTCTATTTCTAATACAAAGCCAGATGGGTCTTCCTTTCACCAGTCATCTCTGTTACTAAGTACAGAGCTTTCTCATTCCTCAGTGATAGGGACTGTTTATTATCAGTATAAAAGATGATCATGTACGTCATCTGCCATTCACAATCTGAGCCTCCTTTTCATGAGGTTATAAAACAGTATGGGGATAGTGGAGATATGGCTGGCCCTATTTGACTGAATATTTTTTCTTTATTTCTATTGCTTTTGAATCTTTGAGTGAAAATGAGCAAAATGCTTCATCTCTTTTTGGTTCAGTTTTCTCGTTTGGATTTTATTTTATTTTATTTTTAGGTTGGGTTTTTTTTTTTTGCAAGGCAAATGGGGTTAAGTGGCTTGCCCAAGGCCACACAGCTAGGTAATTATTAAAGTGTCTGAGACCAGATTTGAATACAGGTACTCCTGACTCCAGGGCCAGTGCTTTATCCACTGTGCTACCTAGCCGCCCCTCATTTGGATTTTAAAACTGATTATTGTAGTAGTTTTCTTCCACCAAAAGTAAGACTGGAGAAAGTACAATGATTCTTTTAAGAAGACCAAGGTTTGGGGTCAAGAGGACCCTGGGTTCAAAAACTGGCTCCTACCACTTCCCATTTATATGTATAGATAAGTCACTTACTTTCTGGAACTTAGTTTCCTCAGCTACAAAATAAGGCGAATGGACTAAAGGCCTTCCCTTCTAGTTTTAAATTTTTGATCCTATGGTCAGTTAAAATCAAATAACTGATTTTTTTTTGGTTTTTCAAGGCAATGGAGTTACATGACTCTCCCAAGGTCATGCAGCTAGGCAATTATTAAGTGTCTGAAGTGAGATTTGAACTCAGATTCTCCTGATTCCAGGGCCGGTGCTCTATCTACTGCACCAACCTAGCTGTCCCCTCAACTGATTTAAAAATTTTTTTTTAAATTTCTGACTAGTAATAATTTTATTGGTATAAAAAATCTTCTGAGCAAACTATCCATTGTGGATCTATAGAGAGAATTTCTTAATGACTTGTCCCAGGGGTACAAAGTCAGTACAAGTCAGAGTGGATTCCAGCTTCCCCACAAGTATTTAGCCAGTTCTCTTTCCTGCCACCATGTTGACTTTAAAAGAACTTTATTGTAGTTGTTTTGGAGTTTGTTATTTTTTTTTTGTGAGATTTTAAATATGTAGTTTGGAGATTCTGGCCTAGTACCTAAGTAGCAAAGAATATTAAACATAAATCAAAACCAAATTGCTCTCATTCAGTGGAATCATTTTGCTGATTTCAGCAGCATTCTATAATGAGTACTTAAAATGGAAACATTCTGTTTTCATGCAAATTTGTGTTTTACACCCAAGAAGATAGACAGTGACAATTTTTTTTCCATTTTCTCAAACCATATGAGAAAAAAAAAAGAGAAAAACAGAAAACACCATCTCAAAAAAATCTTTCTGCCAAGATACAATACACTCTTCTTCTTACTTTGATATTGGGTTATCTCCTCATAAGATCATCCTCTAGTCAATCATTAAACTTTTCTAAACAACTGAAATTTACATTAAGAAAAAATGGGCAACATTCAGTTCAAAGAGAGCTCTATATAGTTCAATATCTTGGGTATATTTTCTCCCTTTCTTAGGACATTGCCCTAAGGGCTTGTCCCAGGAGTGTACTTACAATATTAGCAGGCAAAATCTTACATGGCTCCTTATACCCTTCACCTCATATTTTCCCCATGCTTACCTTGTCTCCTTGTCTTTGGGTGATGTCATGGTACTATAGCCAAAAATTTGCTTCTCTGTCAGTGGTGGGCCCATGTCCACCATGCCTGTTAATACAGGAGGGTTCCGTGGCTTTTCTATGTATAATGTTGTTCCCAGCTCCTTTTTAAATGACTGGCGACTGGGAGAGGCCCGATCCGGCTGCATGGTATGAGGTGGTATGTGGGCATTATGATGGGGGAGCATATCAATCATTCGGATGTCACCAACTCGATGGGGAGAGGCTGGTGGTGTTTTTGAGCCCAAGGTTGGCAAATGGCTGTCCGGATACTTCCTTGACTTCTGTCTGTAAAGTGATTGCTCCAAATGCATTTCAGCTTGCAGAGAGGGATTGCAGTAAGCACTTGCAGATCGAATTGCCGTACGGTGATAGGCAATGACATGATCTGGGACATCAAGGGGATGTCCACCATGGGAGGAAGCTATACTCATTCGTCCCTCATGAAAAAGGAATGGGTCAGCATATAGACCCTCATTTCTGAACAGGGCAATGCTTTTGCCGCTTAGGTCTTCATCTGGCTTTACATCTCTTCTTTCCAAAATGGCGCTTGGGCTTGGGGAGATGGATCTTGAAACGGGCATGCTGGAGAGCCTGTCTCTGGGGATAGTGGCATTGCCGGGAACAGCCATTGTGCGAGCACCCCCGTATGGGATTCTGGATGGGGAAGGAGGCATAGAATGTGGTATAGGAGTAGAGGGTGGTGAATTTGGAATTGCATGGGGTGGATGAGCTGTGGATCCTGGGCGAGAGGCACCAGGGCCTTCTCCTCTTGCATAAGCAATTTCCCTCTGCATCTGAAAAGAGATAAAATAAGTACATTCTTTTATATTCATCTCTAAAAATTTATTTTCATGTGTTGGTATTATACTGCTCTAATCACAAAAGGGGCTCTATTTATAGATTTGAATATCTTATCTTCTCAGACCATTTGGCAAATTAAGGTTGAATCATGTCTAAAATAGTACAAATGGCCTAACTCATTCTCATGTATGACAGTTGAATGCAATTGGGAAATGATTGGTATAGGAACTCTTCCCATTGGTAAAGAACAAAATTTATCCTGAGTGATTCTTGTTCCTGTACTTCCAAATCCTTTAAAATGTGGTTGGAGACCTTCCTCCTGATTTCTGTGTATTTATGTATCCAGGGGGTGCATCTTGTTCATATTACCTGACCCAACTATCCCTCTGACAATTGGGCATTTCCTGAATGATCTCTAATGCCATTATTGATGACATTGTGTTTGAGTCTCTCCCGATGATGGGGTAAGGAATGACGTATTTATGCTTATCATGCTTTTTCCCATTGCTCTTTGGGATCACCCAATTCTGATGCACTAGCATTGGAAAAAAAGTTAGCTGATGTTTTCCTGACCCAAAATCTACCGAGGAAAAGGGAGAATAAAGAGAAAATTTGAGATAAAAGTTTTTATTACTCAGTAGCATTCACATGAGTTTGGTAGCAATTCACATTAATTGATAGAAAGGGGGACTTTTTCAAGACCAGAAGAAAGAAACGTAATAAAAACATAGTCTCCTACTATTACAGAATACACAAATACCATTGTGTGACTATCTGATGAATGGAAAGATACACTGGAAAATTAACAAGTACTTTTTTTGAAGAATGGAAGAAAAATGGGGTGGCTAGGTGGTGCAGTGGATAGAGCACCGACCCTGGAGTCACCAGTACCTGAGTTCAAATCTGGCCTCAGACACTTAATAATTACCTACCTGTGTGGCCTTGGGCAAGCCACTTAACTCCACTGCCTTGCAAAAAAACCCTAAAATAAAACCTAAAAAATAAAAAAAGAATGGAAAAAAATGTGGCCCCTAATTTTAAAAAGATTACATGTAAATGTAAGGGAATGGGGATTCTTTCAGGTCCCATCTATTGACTATGCCTTCAAAAGAAAAAAGGGATGAAGGATTCAGTTAATAAGAAAAGGAAGAAAATAAATCATAACCATAACCTATTTTGTGGCTTACCAAAGAAGAGAATATAAAGCACAAAATCACCCAGAAAAAGATCATACGATACTTTTCATTTTGGTCCAAGCACAGAAGTTGGGAAAGGCCACTGGAGACTCTTTGATTGGGTCTGATAATTAGAAGCAGGAGCTACCATAACCTCTCTGGGCCACCTGAAGTTCTCTCTTGACTGATAGATTGCTTTAGGCTACCACAGGAGTTCTCAGAGGAAGAGGATATAATCAAGGAGAGAAACAGGGTAAGGTCCAAAGAGACAGGAACTAAAAAGGGTGACTAGTGGAATACAATTGGGATCCACAAGAAAAAAGAAAACAAAAATAGAGGGAAGAAATATGTGTAATAAATATGTATTAAGTACCTACTCCTTGGGGATACAATTTAATAAAAAGACAGTCCCTGCTTTCAAGAAGTTCACAAGCTAAAGGGGGATTTACACACAAAAGGGAGCAGGAAAGGTGCAGAGGATGGGGACATGGGGGAAGGGGAATTGAAATCCAGCAGATCAGCAGATGCAAAGTGAAGAGAGCTGAGAGTCCAGTTTCTGGAAATGTTTCTTTTCATTAAAATGTTTAAGTCTCCTGGCTTCACTGACTTCTTTCAAGGCTCAGTTAAAATTTCTTTCCCTAATCCTCCTTAATTCTTGCTACCATCTTTCCTTTGAGATGATCTCTAATTTATCTTGTATTTTGTTTATAGTGAATTGTTTGCATGTTATCTCTTTCAGTTGACTGTCAGCTCCCAAAGGACAGGGATGTTTTTTTTTAACCTTTCTCTGTACCCTGGTCCTTAGTACTCAGACAGTACTAACACATAGTCAAGTCACTTGACCATCAATCTCACAGGCTTATCATGAGCAAACTCATCTGTAAAACTAAAGATTTGGTCTAGATAATGTCTGAAGACCAGAAAGCAAGGTAAAAACAAAGAACTACTTTGCTCTTAGTACAAGGATACAAAAAGGTTTTAGGTTAAAATTTTTTGGGGATACCACCTTATATCTAGAGTGGACAGATGTTAGGGAAAGTGATGGAACTGTGACTTGGTACTATCTGTTTGGTGAGAGGTCTGATAATCTGAAGCTATAGTGTGGAACAGTGGAGAGAGCACCAAGCTAGAATGCAAACAGACTTAGGGTTAAGCCTCTCATTTACACTGGTGGTCTGCCATTGGGCATTTCAACTTTCAGTGCCCCAAGAAACCAGTTATTCAACTGAGACGAGTCCCCATCTGCTTTGGAAGTTCCTTAGATCAATGGAATCAGTGATCCAGAACCAGCCTCTGCTCCCTGAAAAAATACTGAAATAAGAAGATTCAAAACAATAAGAACTATAAAGTTGTTCATATCATTTGATCCTGTCGCTACTAGAACCTGAAGTTTTACTGAAAGAAAAAAAAAGATTCATTTGTGCATAGGAAAAACACAAAACTGAGAATAATTCATAAATCCAATGAGTGGGGAATGGTTGAACCACACAGGGTGTGTCATGGAAGATTACCACTCACATGACAATATAAAGATTGTAAATATAGAGAATATACAATATGGAGAAAACTTCTGGAAACTGATGGATGAAGAAAGCGAGATCAGAACAATAAATAGCCTCATTGTGAAAAACAAAACCAGCACACAAAAATCAGATGGGGACATGGGAACAAAAAAGAAAACTTCAGTTAATTTACACATTTTTAAACAAATTGTAAATTAGTCAGAGCTTATGGTTTTATGGGAGGTGGAGTAGCCAAAAACCTGGGTTTTGTAGTCAGAAGAACTGGATTCAAATCCCAACTCTTTCCTTTACTACCCGAGTCTAACTTTGGACAAACTTCTTCTCCTCTTTAAGAATCAGTTTACTCATCTTTCAAATGGCCTCTAAGATCTTTTCCAATTCCAAGTCAACAACCTAAGTCTGTAAATTTTTAAACCATTTATTTTTGTTGATTAGTAGATAGAAACATTTCCTTTTCTTCTTTTTAAATAAATTCTCAGGAGTCTTCAGAGTAGCATCAGAGAGTGGGACTTGAAGGGTTAACACAAGAGCCTTTGATACCTGTAGACCAACAGCCAGAGAGGGTTTTGTTAGCTTTTGTTTTGACAGCTGCCAACTGCTCTGTCTGTCTACTCACCTCATCCTACCTTTCCTGCCCCACTAAGTTTAAAGGGCCTGCTGATCAAACTTCCTCATTGCTGGGATCCTCTTTGGTGGGGCCGACTTCTTTAGGGAACCTAGATTAAGGTGCAAATTTTTTGCAGAGATGAGGTGATTGTTTGAGGATCAGTCCCCCAACCTTCTATTACTATACAATCTTTAGGCAGAGGTTTTGTGTCCTTTAGTTAGCAGCAGCATGAATTGATAAGAAAGCACATGTTTTGACTTTTCAAATATACTGTAAATTGTTTGGAAGCAAGAACTGGGTCTTATAATTCTTTGGATGCCACACCCTTCAGCCTAGAGGGTTACCCATTGCAGGCATTTAGGAATACTGAAAATAGCAATTTTTTTTTCTATTGTGGCAAATAGAGTTAAATGGGTCCTGAGCTGTGGTTAGAAGAGAAGAGGGAGGGTTGATTTGCAGAGATCAAGGGATTTTTGTCACTATGAATCCACTGTGGAAGAGTCTGGGTTGGGGGCTGGGCTAGAGTTTATCTGCTATGCAGCTTCTGGTAGTTTCCTATTTGAACAAATGATTCTAGTTAACTAGGTGTTAAGTTCAGATGTTTCTACCTGTTGAAGGTATCAAACGCCTTTTTACTTTGATGTTTAGGTTTATATCTCCTATCCCCTTACTCCAATTATAACTGATCAATCAAGTTTTGATGATTGACTAAATCCAAGGCCATTCTAGAGACTAAAATGAACTACAAACTAAAATGAACTCACTCCTGCTGTGTTCTTGCTCCCAAAGTGACTTGGAACCTCTAGGGAAATGACTCACATTACAAAAATGGTCCTTCAGACCAGGTGCTAACTTGATGTCCTCTAACTATAGGCAATAAAGGTTTTCAATGTCTGGCCAGGGCCTAGGACATTAGGTGATGTTCATCGATTCCCCCTAATTAGTGTTTGTAGAGAACATGGATGACACACATACTAATACAGGTACAGAGACCTGACTTAGGTTGTGGCTCATCATAGGATGCTGGAGGAATCTCTGTATCTTTTCAACTGGCAGGTATCAATCCATTACAAGTGCTCTTCTCTCTCTCTCTCTCTTGGATTTAGCAAAATGGGAATCAGTGGATAGAAAAGAACTCATCAGGCAGCTTCAATAAACAAAGCAGGGCTTAAAAGTTCACAAAATACAAATAAGACTGTCTCAGCCAACAGGCAATGTCTGGCCAACTTCACCATGTGGTACAGTGAATTTGGCTTTAAATAGAATTTCATTACAATCAGCTTGAAGAGGGAGCCCAACTTGGACTGGAAAGGTCTCAAAAACCCAGAGCTTGTTAATTTAATAGATCTCCTTGGCTCTGTATGAATAGTTACTGTTGGCTACTTTGAATTTCCTCTTCACTATGAATGGAGGCAAGGGACTTGGGTTCAAATCCTGTCTTGAACACTTATTAATTGCTTGATCCTGAGCAAATCTCTTTACTTCCTCATAGCCTCTATTTCCTCATCTATGAAATGACTCAAAGTGCTATTGTGAAGCAAAGCTTAAAAGACTAGGTAAAGATGAGTTTTTTTTTGTTTTGAGAGTTTTTTTAACTTTGTTTTTGGGGGCAAGGTTCTTCATATCTTGCCTAACCTGGAAGTAAATTAGGTACTCAGTCATGGACCCAACCCCATTGTTAATCAGCAGGGATGTTCGACCTGTTCTGCTTTGATTTGGGACAGTTTGCCCCACATTGGGGAGCTGGTCAGGGCCCTTTCCCCATACTCACCATACTGGTACCACACTTAACTAGGATGCTCAATTGGCTTTGCTCACTATCACTCAAAACTCTTGTAGCAGTAATTAGTATGTAGAATAACCATCTTCCATTATTATTTAACCTCAGATTATCTTACAGTTTCTGGGCAACTGATGCCAAATTAAAATTTAGAATAAAGGCAGGGCTGAAAATAGTGCTGTCTTTTATCAAGACTGGAGGGAAGATAGGAATAGTGAAAGCTGGTAATGATAGGGTTTTTGTGGCTGTTTGGCCAGTGCTGAGGACTTAATGAGATGCAATATAGAAGACTCTTTGCCTTCTATGGTGCCAGCTATCATCATCCTCATTTTCATCTTCATCAAAGCAAGAAGTATGCACACTCAGAGGCTTCTCATTGCAACAGTGAACTGGAAAACAGGCAAGAGCACAGGATGCTTGGGAGGCCCAGATGAAAGAATCCAGAAATGTAAGAAAAATATCCTATCACACTTAGGATGACTATCCTAAGGGTACATCTTGAAGGAACCTTGGAAGCCATCTCATCAGATTGAAGGACCAGAGACACAGAGCTGCTGGGGCCTGAGGAAACTGGGACCTCAAGAGGTAGAGTGACTTGTCCTAATTATGAGATGGAGGCAGGATTTGAACCCTGACTTTATGACCCTAAATGTATTACCATTTTATAGAGCAGATGAGGAAAATGAGGCCTGGAGAGGTTAAGGGACTTAACCAAAGAGACAGAGCATTAAAGAGTGGCAGTTATTCTTGGTGAGGAGAGTTTACCCAGGTCTTATTAAAATCCCAAGATTCTATTAGCTCCTATGAGTGGGTTTGCAAGGAAGATCTTCAAGGTAGATGGGAGATACTCCAGATCTTAGGGTGTCATTTTTATCTACTTTGGAGGAAGGGGAGATTAATATTTAAGGTGATGGGGAATTAGGTTGTGACATTGTCGTTTGTCCCAGAAGATCTTGAAGGTCTTAAAAGTCTCTCCAGGACACCAGAAGAGCTGGGGCATAAGTTCATAACAGGGTCAGACAAGGAAGTGGCGATGGTAAACCACAGCATGGAAAACAGGAGAAAGAAATGAAAGGTTGTAATGACTGGAAATGAAAGTTTGCTGTTAATGTCTTCCTGTGTTGTGGTTTGTTTGGTGGTAGGAAAAAAACTGGAAATATGTGTATTTAGGTAAATAACTTTTTACAATTTAAACGACAAAAGAAAAATATTGAATACTCTGAAATAAGTAGAGAATATATGATGAATGCAAAGGGCCTTAACTTCCATAAATTCACAAGGCTGTCATATATCCCAATAAGGGCTATTCTCTTCAGGCTAACTGCCTGGGGAGTCTCAGCATTTGGTCCAGTAAAGGCCATCATTAATCAGAATATTTTTAGAACCTCTTCCAGAGTTGGCAGCATATTCTTTCAAATGCCCACCTTGGGAGCAAATCTGTAGCCATTGAAATGGACTTTTGATTTAGGAACAGCCAAAAGTCATGGGGAGTCAGACAGATCAAATGGGGGTAGGTATAATGAGGTGGAATCCCTTGTGTAGTTAAAGGCTGGCTTTGAGGACAATTCCAAAAGAGGAACACCAAAAATTTATTGAGTAATAACAGCATCACCTTAGTCACTTAATGGCTTTCTTTTCCTTCAACTAATACTTCAATATGGAAAATTTTCTAAGTTAAGCAACTTGAGGTCTAACCTTCCTGAAAGCCAGACTTAAATTTGCAATTGCCAAATCAATATTTTTTCCAAATACTCTTTGTGCACCCCCCCCACTTAGATTACCCTGTTTCTAATTCTATCTATCACCTTGTTACCCTGGCTTTTGAGACTTTGGAATCATTTGAGTCTCTTTTCTCATTTCCCACAAAATCCAGCCTCTTGTCAAATTAATGTTTCCCATCAGGGGAGGGGAGGGCCAAGAGGAGATGGCATGGCCTAACTTACCCATATACTATGGATGATCTTGGGCTACTTGCCCCAGAAGCATCTCATGAAACTTTCCCCGGGCAAAATGATTCCTAGTTATGGCTTTGTCAGTTATAAGTATTCATATTTTGTACAGATTCTCTTAACCCCTGGTGAGGGATCATATGTTCCCATAATCTTAGCAATCTTGAAATTTTCTCCAATTCACAGTGACCCATGTAAAAGTAAGAATGAAAATAGGGATCGTGGGGTTGGGCAAAGGTAGGGTCTCTGGTAGGACTCATTTATTTAGCTATCTGTGAGGGTGAGCTAGTGAAAAGAATGGTGTAAAAAAAACTGTAGAGGGTCAAGAGATTTGGGTTCAAATATTGGCTCCAAGGTTTATAAGCCCCATAACCATGGGGAAATCACTTAACCACTTTAGCCTGTTGCTCATCTATAGAAAAAGATCAACACTACCCCCTTCATAGGATAGTTGGAGGTAAGTGGGGTGAGAGTTCAGGGAAGAGAATAGCATCATAGAAGTGGAAATTATGATTAAATAAACCTGGACATGAAAGGTGTAGCCCTGGCTAGAATCAAACCATCTTGGTGGAGTTCTGGGAATATGTTCATGACATCAAACCCAACACACAACACTTCAATTCCCACTGTTGAACCTTTGCCTCAACTATCCCACAGGTATGGAATGTATTCTTTCCCTACCTCTGCCTCATAAAATTCCCTCTTCCTTTAAAACACAAATCAAGTGACTTCTGCATGAAGCCTTTCCTGAGTCTTCCCATCTGCTACTACTTTGTATATATTTGTATTTATTTGCTTTATAGTTTCCTGTAGCTATTTATGTACAGGATGTCCCAAAAGTCTTGGTGCCATTTTACTACACTCTGGAAGTACAGTATTGTAATTTATTTCCTCCATTAGAAGGTAATTTTCTTTTGAACAGAGAATTGTCTCATTATTTATGTGTACCCTAGCTAGTATAGGCGCTTTATAATTTCTATTTGATGCATTGATTGATAGGGTGTAGAGGAATTGGAGGTTAACTTGTAGGTCAAATAATTTTTTGGTGGGGAGAGGGGTTGCTATTAGTTAAAGGAAGTCTAGTTCATTGGCCACCCTAAACCAATCAGAGTTCTCACAATTGCCAGAATCTTTAAGTGGACACCTGGATAATTATTATTCCTCCCTGGCTCCAGGTTAAATATAAAGTAGTTGTGATAAAGATAGAAGCAGATGAGAAGAGCTCTGCTAAGACCAGACTAGGTTGACTCTTTAGCTATAGAGATTCTATTTCCTTGTGTAGAACTCAGTTGGCTGCCAGAGAATTATCTTTGTGATTATTTGGTTTGCCCACCTGACATGGGGATTTAAAATTAGACAGTCACAAGAGTTCAAGAAGACAGCTATTCCAGTAGAGTTTCTCTTTATCCTTTGATTATTCACACTGAGCTCAAGTTGTCCAAATTTTGTCCAAATTTTAGAAAGTAAATTTCACTCCTATTGGCTCTCCTTGGAAAGACTGGCTCAAATTATTCAGAGACCACTTGCATGTTCTAACAAGGTCTTTGCCTCCCACAATCCCCTACAGCTATTCTTACATAACCTTCAAAGGATCAGTGAGGTTGAGTAAAGACAGCAAGTTGGATTTCAAGCTGAGGGTGACTTAAATTTCTCATCTCACAAACTAGAGTCTTTGGGTTTATCAGATAGTAGATTACTGTAATTATTTACCAGTGACTTAAATTTCTTAAAATGATTTAGATTTCCCTGAATTTCTGAATCTTTCCTAAACATGTGGTCGCTCTCTAAAAAATAGTTCCCTTCATGCTTTCAGTATTACAACTTCAGCTCACCTTACATCGTTCTCTCCCTACTTATTCATCTTGGTGTGTAGAATTCCTAAGCAATTCCTTACTCCAAAGTGTGGAAAACGCTCACTCTCATGAACTACCCACATCGCTTGATTAGTGAAAATTCAATTAAAAGAACTTTAAACTTAAGGGATTTACTTAAAAAGAAACCCTTAGGTCTATGTAATTTAGTTGATTTGGGCTGTCCCCGTCTACTTGTTCTCAGGTCCTTCCTGTTCCTCAGATAATTATAACAGCTAGCATTTATGTAACTCTGTGAGGTTCAAAATCATTTTTTCTCATCTAGACTCTTATTTGCCATAAAACTTTTGTGAAATGCAATTATGAACCCCCTTTTTATAAATAAGGGAACAGGCATAGGGAGGATCAAGTATTTACCCAGGATCATATAGAATCATATGTTCAAGAACTTAGGTATTTCTGACTCCAACTCCATCAAGATACAGCAGAAAGGTCTCTGGAGTCATAGGACTGGATTCAGATCTTGCCCCTGATACTCACTAACTATGTTGACCTTGGGTCAAGTTAGTTAAACTCCTGGGCCTCAGTTTTCTCTTTTGTAAAATGAGGTTATGGCTCACCCTTCCCTCTCTTCCTTCTCCCAGACCACCTCCTCCTCCCCACCACCAACCCATGATATGGGAGTGTTATATACATTGGTACAAAAATACTTTTTATTCCTTATCTCCTCGTTAATTCATGGAACTGATTTTTCTCACTGGATTACAAACTTTATTAAAAAATACAAAACGAAAAAATGAGGAGGTTAGACTAAAGGGTGTTGGATATTCCTACCAGCTCAAGAACTTAAGTCCTTAACTTAAGACCTTCTCAATGTCAAATGCCAAATGAGTATTATATAACAGTAATTAGCTGTTAACTATCTTAAAGATGGACAATTGATTTTTATAAGATAACCTTAAATAAAGACAGCAGCAGGCAACCAATCAATAAAAAAGATAAATAAATCATTAAGGTGATAGCAGAATAGTCAATTCAGGGGCTTCATGGCTGAAGGACTAGAGTGCTGAATTTGAAGTTGGGAAGACCTGATTTCAAAATTTCTGAATTTTGTTTTGAAGGAAACAAATTTTGATCTAAGCTCCAGTGGAATTAAATTCTGCCAGTGAAGCCTCCTGTGGAAACTTTGAAAGAAGCAGCTTTGGCTCAAGTGAATGCTTCCATTAAGATATGTAATTTCATGACTAATGGAATTCTTTGGAATGTTTCTTATCACAACCTGTTAGACCTTTAGTGACTTAATATAATCTGGATCTTGCCTTCAACTCTAAACACAGTCAGAGAAGAGAGTCATTATATTCCCATGATGCATTAATAAAATGATTACTGAATTCAAAGAGTGCCCAGAAAAAAAGGAAATTTAGCAACTAAATAAACATTTGGTATCTCAAAGTGAACATGTCCAAAATGGATTTCATGATGTTTCCTTCCTAATCCATTCGTCCTCAATTATACCTGTTCAGCCTGATAACAACATTATTCATATTGTCACTCAGGTATAGAATCCCATTTGATCCTGAACTTTTCCTCCCTACTTCTCTCTCACCACCTCTATAATATCCAAATTGTAGCTGCCTTATTGATCTGACTTCCACAATATTTCTGTCATTGATTTTATTTTCTACTCAAACAGAGTTTGACTTATGAACCAAGAGTCATAACATCCAGCCTTTTGTACAATTGTTGGATACTTCTAACTAGATAATCCATGGGTATCACAAGCAAAACATGTGCATAGGAGGATAAATGATCTTTTCTCTCAATTCCTTTACTCTTCTTAACTCCACTTTTTCTTTGGAGGGTACCACTATCTATCTAGATTGGATGTGCAGTCTTAGAGCCATTTTCATACCTCTCTCTGATATATCTCATATCCCTTCCCCTTTCCAGCTCTTTCTCGCATATGGTCACATCAAATCTTGTTAATCCATCTTCAAAACATCTATTGCATAGGACCCTTCTTTTTCCAATCTATTCTCTACAGTATTGCCAAAGTGATATTCTTTTTTGCAAGGCAATGGGGTTAAGTGGCTTGCCCAAGGCCACACAGGTAATTATTGTCTGAGGCCAGATTTGAACTCAGGTACTCCTGACACCAGAGCCGGTGCTCTATCTTCTGCGCCACCTAGTTGCCCCAAAGTGATATTTCTAAAGGGCATGCCACTCACTCCTTTTCTAATCAATGGTTTGCAAAGTCTTCTAAAATGCAAATGGTTGGCATTTAAAAACCTATACATCTGGTTCTAGATGACTTTTTTTTAGACTTAGTTTTAGACATAAGTACCATTCATGTGATTTAAAAAAAAACAAACCTTTTTCAGTCATGTCTAACTCTTGGTGATCCCTTTTAGAATTTTCTTGACAAAGATACTGAAGTCTTTTTCTGTTTCATTCTCCGGTTCATTTTATAGTTGAAACTGAGGCAAATAGGATGAAATGGCTTCCTCATGGTTACTCAGCTAATAGGTGCCTGAGCCAAATTTGATCTTTTTCACTCCAGTCCTGGCTCTATCCATTGAACCATCTAGCTTGCCCCTCTACTTGATGCATCTTTGCTAAAACAGAATTCTTGGTGTTCTTCCTATGAAACATTGTGGTTCCTACCTGGTTTCCCTCTGATCCTCTTCTTCAGTTTCACCATTATAGAATCAATCCTGGTTCCTTGAAGGTTCAATTCAAGTGTCATTGATAAACAAGCTCGAACTTCCCCTAAGTGTCCCCAGAAACTACTTTGTATACATAGGTATGTATTTACATTCATGCTGCTTTCTTCTAATAAAGTATATATTCCATGAGGAGTTGGGATGATTCCAGTTTTGTATTCAAATCCTAGCACAGTGATTGACAATTTCTAAATTCTTGCTTACATAAATGGAAAAAAAAAAGATTACTTCAATAGCCTACCAATTGGTCTCTCTTCAGTCCAGGGATTCTTAGCTTGATCTAAACCATGGACCCTTTTGGCAGCATATATTATTATTGTGGCCAAGCCTGTGGATTCCTTCTCAGAATACCACTTTTAAACACATAGTATTACAAAAGAAACTAATACATGAACCAGCAGTCAAAAATATTTCAAAAAACAAGTTCCAGGTCACCAGGGTAGGAACTCCTGCTCCAGACTCTTCTGTCTCCATCTCTGCCATTCTACAATTGCTCTACCCACTGTACTACCCAGCTGCCCCAGTTAGTAAACATTGGTTGATTGGTTGGCTGGTGTTGATTGACCATTAGTATCTTTAAGGCTTAAGAGTCTAAAATCCATGCTAAAAATATTCAGCCTTTTAGGAAAGTACAAATCCCACAGAGAGTAATTCTTGGAAAAGTTTCACCATAGGGGACTTACTTGGAGAGTATCTGTATTCTTACATCATTTTTTTTTGCCAAAAGAATCACTGAGCCATATAGAGACCTTTTATTTTGACCTGACAAAAGACTGCAATGATGTCATGTTGGCGCCTTGTTTTTAATAACCTACATCACTCAGAGAAAATTCTTCTGAAGTTAAAAAAAAGTTCATCTTTTAATTCCAATTCAACGAATAACAGAACACCTAGACAAGGGATGAAAAGACACATCTTCGCCTCTGGATGACTTGCAGTGTATTAACTGAGGCATACAAATATCTATAATAACACCAGCATGCAAGCAAGGTTTGCAAAGTATCACAAAGACATTATTTCACTTTATTCAAATAACAACTGCATCAAATCTTAAATTATTAAGGTTTTATTAAAAATATTTTATAAATTAGGAAACTCATGGAAAAAGATTAAATAAGTAACCCTTGATTACAAGGCTGAGAGGGTCAGGGACATATTTGTTCTGTGACCATTGTCTTAACTTCTCTGCAAAATCAAAACAGTAAGTTTAAACAAATTTTGTAATCTTAATAGTGCTATAGAAATGTGGGTAATTATAATTATTTGCTTCATATGTCTCTTATTCTTTCCCTGATCTGTCTACCTTTAGAAATCTATCTTGTCCTCTTTTATGGTTCTGCCCATGCTGTCACCTACATGAGGCCTTTTCTGATCTCTCAAACTTCTTTATCCATCAAAGTAAGAACTCTGATAGTCCACCCTATTTTATACTAAAGTTACTTGTATACAGCTCATTTTCTTAGTCACAAGCTCTTGGAAAGCTGACATGATGGTTTACGCCTCCCTCTATCTTCTATATTGCCCAGCATAATCCCTGGTGTTTTTTTTAATTGACAGTACAGGCTATTACATACATTGTGCCAAAACCCAATAATAATAGGAATAAGAGATTTTTTTTTAGCTGGAAGGGATCTCACAAATTACATAATCTATCCAATTCATTCACTTTATGAGTTTGAAGAAAATAGGGTTCAGAAATTTCAGTGACTTGAATAATATCACACCAATAGTGTTCAAACCAAGGCTAGAATCCAGCTCTTTGGAATATTTGTCCATTGATTTCAGTTATAACATATTGAATCCAATGAGCTAAAAAGGAAACCAACCCATTTACAATAAGAAAGAGAAGATTCCCTACAAGAAGAGACACTTCAAATACCTTGCAAAAACAGAGCAGAGGTGCCTTTCATCGTAAAGGAGGGAAGGGCTCAATTCCCTATTCTCAGTCTGTTCTTTTTCTGCTCGGGTGGAACAAGGCTCTCTCACACACTAGATTTTCCTCCATTGTTTCTTTCAATTACATTCTTCTTCTCTGTAAAAGCTTTCCAACATCACTAAGGAGTTCAACACATCAAATCTTACAAATAAAGTCATTTCTTCCAAATTCTCACTACTAGAAGTGGTGCATCCCTTGTTAAATTAAATTGCCTTAAAGTATTGGAAATGATTACAAGGTTAAAATCAGGGATGAAAACTAAAACTTTGGTATCCTCCTATCCATAACACATTCCATTTATGCCTCAAAAAGATTTGATATGAGTCAAAAATCAACTATTAAACAAATCTTTGGAGATAAAAGCAGATGACAATTTCAAAGACCCATTTCTGGGGTTTAAAAAATTATTTAAAGTAATTTTGAGAAGTTGAACAAAAATAAATTATAAGAAGCTAAAATTAAAAAGCAAATAAATAAGTATAAATATTACTGATCACATATAATGATACTGAGGATAAAATATTTTAACTCCAGTCTTTTAACCCTATAACTCATATATTTTAACTGTATCACACTATACAACATAGAAAGTGGACAAAAATGAAAATGAATTTTGTATATCCATTTTACCCTTTAAGAATTAAAGCTACTTACTTTTACTCAAGGAATCACCTGCATAGCTAATGCTGAAAAAACCAACATTGGCTCTATTCCCAATTACGCAGTTCCTTTGTTTGCTGAGTTCATCTAAATCCTTATTTCCACACTTGGATATTTTAGACAGCAGCCTTCTTCATTGAAAAAAAAAAAGAGGGGAGTCAAAAACAACAAAGCCCAAGAGCAGAGTTCCTAAAATACAGCCCGGCTTGAATATTCCCAACCAGAAAAGGCCATTTTGTTTCCTCTAGTCACCTATGCCAACTTGCCCCAGGAATATGCGGAAAGTAGTGCTCCCCATGATAAGTATTTCTCCTCCCCTTAGAAATTAGTCACTGAATAACCTCAGACCTACATCCAACCGCAGGCTACTTCACATGTGACTCAGTCCCTCAACAGTTGCTTTCACAGAATAGTGTGCATACACACACACATGTACCATCTTAGGTCACTTAAGCAATAGAAAATGAAAGACAAGAGTTTCACTAGATTAAAAAACAAACAAGCCAAACCACAAGAAAGCTCCAAATATTAATTTCCAGAGAAGAGGAAATTTCAAACAGTTTCTGTTTCAGGTAAGCATATCGTTAACACGGAGTCCAGGAAAGTGCTCAACTCTTATTCTTTGGCCAAACTTTTGAAGTTCTTCTATTGGCAGCAGGATGAAATATGAAACTCTCTACTCTACTTACAGCACCTGAGCTAAACAGGACGGAGATACAGGAGACTGTCTACTAATTAACTAGAACTTAAAAAAAAAAAAGTTGAACTTTGGGCGGCAGTCATAAATCAATCCTGCCCAATATTACATAGGCAATTAAAATCATCCTGTAAAACAAATGCATGTATAGTGAAGGTGGGGGGGGAGATTGGTACAAAATATGTGTTTAGAAAGGGTAATAGCAACAGCAGTTCTGCCCCACCCTAAAGGAATCGGAAGGAAAAAAAAATCTATTGCAGCAGCTATGGAAGTCAGTAGACAACCTTTGACAACACCACCATTATCTTCTAGGTGAGTAGGACACAAAGAGGTGTGTGTTAAAAACAGGCAATTACTTGTGTGATCCTTTGGCTGAAGGATGGGTATTACTCTGAAACGAAAGGTGTAGAGAAGAAAGGAAGCAATTCGTTAGCTCCAAGAGAGTCCTACGTTAATCACCTCTCAGTTCTGTCTCCATCTCCCTTTTTTCCCCCTTCTGCCTTCAGGGAATGAGCAGAGTAGAAGGCTGTTCCAATGGGATTTGAATGAAAGAAGCATCATGACTCACTTGGCTCAGGATGCTTTTGGCAACTTGCCACACCCAGCCACCATGCTTTGGGCAGCTGGTCCATATTTCAAACATTTTTTATACTTTTGGAGGTTATTCTTGCTGACCAAAAGAATTCCATGACGTCTCTTAAATTAAAAAAAACAACAACAAAGCCAACAACCAGAAAATTTCAGGGGGCGGGGAGGGCTGCTTACCCGCATCAAAACTTCCCATAATTATTAAGGGTGGGGAAAAGAAGGAGCTTATGACATTGCCACACTCCCGAGACCTCTTATTAGAAATATTTTGACCAAGTGGTTGTAACTGATGCCGAATAAGAGGGTACAAGAGGGCAAAAGGAATGCAAAAGTCTCATGTATCTAACCAGTAAGGAACTGGTTATTTCTTATGCAAAAACTCTGCCACTGAGGCACATGGTAGTTATTTGACAATTTTGAACTTTCTGGTCAAAAATATGTTGCTTAGAAATGAGAATATGGATGTTTGTATGTCTGCTGAACCAGACATTATTTAGAATGGCTGATGGGGCTTGAAACAAATTATCTTCCTTCTCTGATGGAACATTTTCTATTCTTGCAAAATGGAAATATAGGGAAACTATTAAGATTCCAGTTTACACCACTGGTGATTTCTAACTTGTTGTAGTAGGCCTTCTGGTATTGGATTTTGCTCATCCACTGACCACTTGTTATATCAGACAAGCACCAAAGTATGCATGGAAGTCTTGTATCCTGTCAAAATAGAGGTATTTAACGATGTGATCCAATTCAGTTCAATCTAATTCAATAAGTATTTATTAAGGAATTATGTGAAAGTCACTATGTTTTCAATGACAACAAAAAGCCCTCAATAATTCTTACCCTCAGGAATTTAACTTCTATTTCTACATGTAATTAAGCAGTAAAGAGTAAACAGAAGGGCCTTGGTATCCAAGGACAATTGGTTCAGACAAAGTGACTCCAGTGAAAAAGTAGACTAGTGGAAACAAAAGGTACACTTGGAATTTAATTTGAAAAATGGAACTAAAATTATGTAAATAAAATTATTTGATATTTTAGTATTTAATAAAATTTAAATTCTATTTGGGTACCACAATGGTCACAGCATAGGATTTGGAGTCAAAGAGACCTAAAGTCAAATCCTGACTCCAGGATTCATTAGTTGTGTCACCTAGGAAAGTCTCTCAAATACTCTGCACCTCAGTTTCTTCATCTGCAAAATAGGATGCAAAACTTGCCTCATCTCTCATACCAAATGAGATAACAACCAGAGTTTTGCAATGTTAAGCTATATAAATTCTAGATATTATTAATATTAATTACATGCAATTTTTAGAATGAACAAAGAATGTATCAGGTGTTATTTTTTCAGAGAAAATAATTCTTTTAACAAAATGCTCTTTTATTTCAAGTTGGTGGTAGACAAAGAGGGTCATTTGCAAAAATATTTGGACGTTTTTGTCTATTTCCCCCAAGAATCTGTCTGTCTTAGTCTTTTTGATATTCAAATCATTTTCTTTTTGAGAGCATACTGTTGAGTGAGGCACTGACATAGACTCTGGCAGAATGGACTGCAATATTTGGGGACAGATACTAGGGTATGGAAGAATCTCTGAGGAGGAATAAATTTTATAATTGATCAGTCGATTAGTTAATAAATTCATAAGAATGAACAAAATCCATGTTATGATAGAATCAACACTATGTTCAAAGATTTACTCCATATTGAAGCAACAAATTCCATATTATGATTATTTAGACCATGATATATTAGAAATAGAATAGTCTTTGGTAGGAGGAAGACCTTGGACTGTGATCTTGAGCAAGTCATTTAACTTACACTCTAAAATGGAATATAAGATCTAGATCAATTAAAATAATGATGAGAACTGAGGACTTCTTATATAAGACAGAAAAAGTAAAAACAAATAAGAATCAGGAAATCCTAGACAGCACTTAAGCTTCACTTTAAGGGAGGGAAGCATTCTTTGAAGAGGATATCAGAAGTGAGGATGTTATAAGTATGGACAAAATTTTGGAGGCAGGAGATAAAAGGCTAAATTCAAACTGATCCAGAGTCATGCAAACTGTCTTATATGTAAGCTTTTGATGACCTTGCAATACTCAACACATTTGGGAAGCATTTCTAATATACTTTCCTCTCTACTCTATTTCACTTTCAGGAACAAATTGTCTTTGGTCCTCCAAGTACACCCTACTGATGGTGCCTGGTCTCATCGCTATTGAATGCTGCTTCAATCCCATGGGAGACTAGGATAAATCAGCTCTTTTCTAATACTATAAGGCTCACCTGAGGGAGGTGAGTTCACTCTTCCAAGGCATTAGCTAATACAGTAGATAAGGTAATCTTATGACCAATCTCTAGTTGCCCTGGAAGAGCTCATTCACTTCACCTGAGTGAACAGCTCATTCCCCAGAGATCTGTTCATTCGTGCTAATTCACCACCAAATCTGGCCCAGTAAGCACACACTGAGTCAGCCACTAATACACCAGTTTCCTGTTTAATTACTTTGCTAGAACCCCTTAAGTCTGGTCTATTTAGTTGTACTATAGCCATCTTTTAATTACAATTCTCATTAGTGTAGAAAGTACCCTACTGAATTCTTCTTTTTAAACAAACTGACTACATAAACAAAGCTTGGACTATTTGTTGTTTCTAAATTAGCATTAATGAAGGAGTAAGGTTACCACTGCACATTTAACATGACTGCTCACTGATGACCCTGACAACCAAATTAACTTTAACAGTTCTAGAGATTTATTCAAATGCCTCTTCTTTCCTATTCATTCCTTTCTTAGTTTAAGAGAGGGGAAAAGTACTCACTCCTGCTAGGGTACATGCAGGAGCTGTTGAGAGGGGTATGCCTGTTTGGATGAAAAATGGTCCATTTCATCATTTTTCAGTGGTATTTTGAAGTTCTGTTGTGATTGAAAGCTGGGAGCTTTATCACATTTTATTTCATCATAAATAAAATGTCTCCTGGACATGGAACAGTCAGGTCGATTAAAAGACCCACACTCCCATACACACATACACACACACACACACACACACACACACACACACACAGCCCAGGAAAGGGGCTCCACCAATGATCTACTTACTGCCAAATCAAAGGTAAACTTGATTTCTCCAGGTATTTTGTCTCTGAGACCTTTACAGTCTCCTCCAGGTCCACGCTTTACTGACAAAGACTGGACATCAGTCATGATTAAAGAGTTTTCTGTGGATACCAGGGAAGGCACTGGAGAGAAATAAGTTACCTCAGCAGACCACAATTAAGAACTCTAGTGTACTATTGGACAAACAGAAGTAAAAAAATGCTCCTCCTCCCTCAACAATGCCTTTGTGGACACTGTGGTGATAGCTAGCCTATTTAGAACCCCTTGAGTTTCAGCTTGGGAGATGAAATTTTAAAGAGAATGAAACAGCAAATGTCTATGGGGAAATTTTAGTCATTTAATTCTATTCCCATATACCCATTTTCTGGATGGATACTTTTCTACAAGTCATTTACTTCTCTTTGTTAATATGTTTCTGTACTATTTACTTAAACTATTCTCTTTCTGTCATCATCCAAATTGAAATTTTAACTTCTTGTCATTTTTAACTTTTTAGAGATTTGGGTTTTTTGTCTTTTTTTTTCCTCAATTCACTTGCCCCTTGAATTCCTATTACATTTGTCTGTAAGAATATAATTTAGCATTACCTTACACTGAAGGCATATTGTCTTGCTCTTGAATTGCTTTGCAGGTCATATCTCTTCATGATTGTAAATGTCTTTAGGGGCAGAGACTAAACTGTGCAATTTTTCTTTTGTATCACCTAATGGGAAAATATGATATAATGGAAAGAATGTTCAATTTGGGACTTGCTTAAAATCTCAATTCTGCCACTTAAAATCTTTGTGAGCTCTGCCCTAGGTCTCAGTTTCCTGATTTGTAAAATGAGGGAGCTGGATTCTATTGCCTCCAAGGTCCCTTTCAGTTCATATTCGTGATCTATGATTTACTGATCAAACTCTATATATGCCTAGGAATAAATACTTATTGATTATCTCCAAATTATAATTTGGAAAATGAATAATTTTTAATTAAAAATGACTATATCTTCTATGTACCATTCTTCTCATGTACATGGCTCATCTTTAGTGGCAAGCTAGCAATTATTTGGAGCATTCTTTTCTTTGTTTTTGTTTTTGCAAAGCAATGGGGTTAAGTGACTTGCCCAAGGTCTTCTATCCTTCTTTAGATTCCCAGTGCTTAGTTCAATGTCTGATACATAGTGGGCACTTAATGAATACTAACTCATCTGAATAGTGAATTAAAGGTGTTCTATCTAGAATCTTTTTGCTGATCAAACAACTTTTAAAGATGTCTTTTGAGATGCTATTATATGAATGATCACATAAGATGGAAGACTGTGATCCCTAACAGTAGGCAATGACGAGAACACGGGAAAAATAAGGTATAACTATATCACGTCAAATACTCATTATGTCCCAGCATTCTGCTGGGCAATGGGAATTAAGGATATGAACACAAAAACCCTGAGTAGTCTCTGACCTAGAAGTCTTATGCTTTATGTAAATCATAGGAAAAAACAAAATGGGAAATAAGCAGAAGGTAAGTGTTCACAGGCAAAACAAAGTGAGAAACAGCAGATACATCGCAACAAGTCTGACCAATGGCAATTATGAGAAGTTGGGTCAGAGGTATGAAAATGGTAGCATGGGTAGGTGGCGCAATGGTCTTGGATTCAGGAAGATCTGAGTTCAAATCCAGCCCCAGATACGTAATACTTAGCTATATGACCTCAGGCAAGTCACTTAACCCCATTGCCTTGTAAAAACAATAAAAAAGAAATAGTTCAATGATATAATGAGTGTCAGACTTGGAGTTAGGAAAAATCCAAGATCAAATGCTTCCTTAGATACTGACTAGTTGTGTGACTCTGGGCAAGTCACTTAACCTCCTTCAGTCTCAGTTTCCTCATCTGTAAAGGGTATTAATAATGGCATCTAGTTGGTGGGATAACTTCAAGTATCAAACAAGATTTATTTACATATATGCATATATATATATATGTATACAAACACATATTGCTTTTCCAACTTTAAAGATTTTTTATAAATATTGGCTGTCATTATTGTTGTTATGACACATATACTTACACACATATATCTGAAGGGAGTATCAAGTAATATTGATCCAAGAGAAGGATTTACTAATTGTGGGAAGAAATATATAGTATTAATCAACTTTCATGCCTTAAGGTTACTTTAGTACAAACTCATTTTAAAAATATTTTTGCAGGTGACATTTACAGACAAGTTATTAGTACAGCAAACAACCTGGACTCCAGAAGACTATTCTTATTATTCTTTATTTTGTAAAGACATTGTTTAATAAATATTTAATAAATATTCACTGTCTCGCTTTGATGGTTTAAAAAAATCTGAAAGTTGACAGGTCATACATTTTACAGAAGTGAATTTTTCTAAGTAAAACACATGAAAAACTATAAGTAAACAAGTTCTATTCCCCTAAACCTTCCTCTCGACTCCAGAATGAATATACTTCTGCTCAACCCTTAGCAACAAACTCCCTTCAAAACCAAGAAATCCCCCAGGTAACCCAGACAGGGAGGTGTGTAAAGTATGAGCACAAAAAGAATTCCCACCTGGAAGTTGGAGAGCAGATGTCACCTGTGATATAATTATAGATGTTTCTGAGAGAAGATGTGGTACTTTCCCAGTTCTCATTAGCAATGAGAGATGCTCAAAACTTTCCCAAGTTTATAAACTAGACCCGCAGGTCCTAACAAAACCAATTGTTTTCTTTGGGTTTATATGCAGACTTGGCAAAGAAACCCAAAATATCTTCTAATTTGACTCCCATCGGTTGTCCTGACTGGGCTCCCATGTGTATTGCCTTAATGAGTTATTATTATGCAAGCTCCTAAAATAGGCCCTATAGGGTCATACAAAGTTCTGTAAAAGAAACATCTCTACTTTCAAGCAATGTATAGTCTAATTGGGGAGATGTGACGTACATATAAATATAATTGTCAATCATAAAAATTAGTTAAAAGGGCAACAAATATCAGAACTAGAAAAATATGTGAATAAAATTCATAAGAGAGAAAGAAATTACCTCTAGTTGAGGTCATCAGAGATTCTGAAAGGGTTTTGGTGGATAAGAAGAAAGGGTATGCACTGAAGCTAAAAGGAAGGACATGTAAAAAGTCAGAGTAATGAGAAATTATTGCCAGGTCCTTTGGGGGATGGTGAGCAGGCTAGTTTGGCTACAGGATGGCCTTTGCTCTGAGAAGTGGTAAATGACATATTCAATTCAGTGATAGAATATATGTCACCACAGAGTCAGAAGTCAAGATGCTTTTGTATTTTCATGAATGACTTTATTAGACATTGAGTCATAAGGGAACTCAACATACATCTATTAATTACCTGCAATATATATTAAATAATAAAGATGCACAGTCAAAAATGAAATGTTATCTGTCCTTAGGTAGCTTCCATCCAATGGTCTTCTTTGAGAACAAAGGACAAACATCATTCTGAGAGCCTGAATTCTAATGGGATGATTGGGGATCCTGAATGGTTCTTTACTGTTTCCTCATTAGAGATGCATGTCATCATATTTAAAGACTTCCAACTGAAGAGCCTCAGAATCTATGAACTCCCAGAAAGACCTTACACTCAAGTGTAAAAGGTAAATATAGAAATAGGATCTTCTTTTGATGCTCTAAAAAGGGAACGGAGTGCCTGCCAACTCACTGAAGGCCACTATTTTTTCCAATCTAAATTCAGGTCCAAAGCTATCTGAAAGGGGTCATCTGTAGAACAGAAAATTATTGAGTGTTATAAAAGTCACAAGAGAAGGCTAAACTAGAAGCAAGCTTGTTAACTTTATCTAGAAATGAAAAGCAACAACAAGCCCCTAAGATACCCACAAGCCCCACAGGAGTACTCCATTTCAAAGAAATACTTTCCTGTTTTCAGTTCAAATATCAGAGCAGTCAGCCACCTTAGGAAATCTGAGATGGTTAAACTCACCAGTTCTCCTTCTATGGATGAAGACCAGGCCCAAAGGCAACAAATTTGGGGTTTGTGACTGCAGTGAGGCTAGCATAGCATATGTCTCACATGTAGCTTTCCTATGCAATGCCCTATAGAGGAAATGGGGATGATTTGAGTCAATACATTTTATTTCCTCTCTCCCCTTTCCTCCACAAAAATATAATCATGACGTGGCCAGAAAAGAACTAGAATCTTCATCCATAGTAACCGAACGAGAATTGAGAGAGGCTCCAAGTGAGATGAAGACCTGTATTCCTAAAATAAAACTCACAATGAAGAAGGTTGAAAGTAGTTACCAGATATAGGTGCTGGTGGTTGGGAGAGTTTCCCATCCTTTTCCCCACAACAGGTTTTGAAATCAGGAGACCTGGGTTTCAAACTTGCTTCTGTCATTTATTTCCTTTATAACCTCAGATTAAGTCATTTCATTTGTTTGCATCCCGATTTCCTCTTTGCAAAAAGGGGTATACGCGCGTGTGTGTGGAGGGGGAAGGCAATTAGATGATCTCTTAGGTTATTTCCAGTTTGAACTTTAAGATGCCAAGAATGAAGGGGCAGCAATGGATAGAGCACTGGCCCTGGAATCAGGAGGACTTGAGTTCAAATTCGACCTCAGACACTTAATAATTACCTAGCTGTGTGGCCTTGGGCAAGCCACTTAACCCTATCTGCTTTGCAAAAACAAACAGCAACAACAACAAAGATTCTAAGAACTAAAAAAATGACTAAAAAGTCAAGTTGATCAGGAAAAGACACAAGAGAAGCAACTAAGTGTATAGAGCACCAGCCCTGGGGTCATTAGGACCTGAGTTCAAATACAACCTCAGAAACTTAATAATCACCTAGCTGGTGACCTTGAGCAACTCACTTAACCCCACTGCCTTACCCCCGCCCCAAAATGAAAAGGCACAAGATAGCTCTCAAACTTGAGTCCCCAGTGATAGAGCTTAACATGCAAAATTTTTGAAAGGGACATTTGGAAAGTATTTGTGTAGTGTAGTGGAAAAAATAAAGGCAAGTATCTTCTTTTCCAGTGTCATCTTCATGAGCTGAATAGCTGATTTTCCACAGATGACAATCTGCTAGAAATGGTTTAACAATGAAGTGGACATCTGCATATAAATGTATTGTTTTACTATTTCTGATAAGAATCTCTTCCTGACTAGGGAAGTTGGATGTTGCTACCATGATTTTTTTGTCTTTTTTTTCCCCGGGTTTTTTTTTTTTTTTATGGTGTAGGGAGAAGCTTTAGAAATGCTATTTAATTAGAACGTACACTTGTTCACTCTCCCAGGGCTTAGGGTCTCTGGAGCTGAAGGTACATGAACAATAAAAAGCATCTGGGTCTAGAAAATATTACAAAGTCCTCTCTTACCATTGATAGAAATGTCATTGAAATAAAATAGAAGCTTAAAAATGCATGTATTGTCTAAACTAGAATTAAATCCTCTCTCTAGTCGCCAAGATCACATCCCAAAAGGAAGGTCCTTTTCCTGTCACTTGGAAGTGGACTAGTTTAGAAAATCAATTTCAATAAGATTGGAAAAAAGAAGACTTTGGGAGGAAATAGATGCTAACCATTAACTGGATCTTTCACTAAATCACCATCTCATACAAATGATCTCTTCAAACCCAAGCCATTCTCCCTAATCCAGTACTGGCAATCCAGATCAACTTCCACAATAGAGATCTATTATTCCTCTTACTTCTGATGGCAGCAAAGTGGCAAGACCTGGAGTCATGAATTCAAATCTGACTTCAGACACTTAATCTTGTTTGCCCTGGTTTCCTCAACTTTTAAAATGAGTTGGAGAATGAAATGACAAACCACTCCAATATCTTTGCCTAGAAAGCCTCAAATAGGGTTGCAAAGAGTCAGACACAACTGAAAATGATTGAGTACATACATAACTGCACATGCTACATGCTAAGACTGAGGGTTCAAATACAAAAATGAGACAATTCTTGCCTTCAAAGAATTTACATTTTATGAAGAATTCCTATTTATGAGGAATAGTATATATATTATAGAAGAATGGTAGTTAAGGGAAGGGAATTTTGGTCCAAGTAATTAAACATAAAATGGTGAGCTGAATAAATGAAACAAGAGCAATGGTAGTTTAACACCTCATTACAATAATTAGTTCATTCTAAGCCTATGCAGTGATACAATGGCCCTAAGGTTCACTTGGTTCCTTCCTCTTTGGGTTTAGGGAGTTTATTTTAGATGAAAAGTTCATAGTTTATTCACAAATGTTCCAAGTCCACAGTTAGAAAAATTCCTAATGTCTAAGTAAAGGTTGGGCTTTCTGCCTAACCATACATTTATATCAATCTCTAGTTAATTCCTGGCCTCTGTGGGTAAGACAAAATTCAGTTACTAGACACATTTGGTTAACAGAGCAACAGACTTTAATATAATGTATTATAACGATGCAGCATAGTAAATAGTGGAGAATCATCTCATATTCTATCATATCTTGTCCTATCATATCATAAATTATAATATTGCGCAATGTCACATAGCAGATACTTAAAAAATGTTTATTGTCTTGACATGAATGGAATGTAGATAGACGAGCATCAGGAAGGGAAGCTGGTGGAAAGCAAACCTTTTCTTGGGACTTTTCTCAGCCTAGGTCTTCCTAGTAGAGATGCCTAGAGACCAAAGACAGTCCTCAATATTTCCCTTCTCTTTCACAGTTTAGTTATCTCTGTTCCTTTCTTGCTCCAATTTCTTAAATTCATTTGCAGATCAGAATCTCAATTCCTTTTCCCCATCTGAGATAGTTTTTCATTTTGCTAAAAATTGCTTAGGGAGTGACTCACTGTCTCATATAATGACTTTGATTTAGTGGAATGGAAAGGCCCTATTAGCACTCAGTTATTATTGTCTTTTAAAATAAAAAAATAGGGTGGCTAGGTGGTGCAGTAGATAGAGCACTGGTCCTGGAGTCAGGAGTACCTGAGTTCAAATCCAGCCTCAGACACTTAATAATTACCTAGCTGTGTGGCCTTGAGCATGCCACTTAACCCCATTGCCTTGCAAAAAAAACCCCCCAAAACTCTAAAAAAATAAAAATAAAAAAATAGTTCTCACTTAGCCAAGGCACCAGAGCTCACTTTTACATTGTATTGATTTAATTACTATGTCCAAAGCAAAAAGTGTGGAGAAAGAGGGGTCACATTCAATGACAGGAAGCTCAGAAGATGGACAGGAATAACTAAGATGGAATATGAAGCATGTATGATCGCCTGTGGACTACATAAGTTTACTCTCATTAACTCATCAATCAAACACCTGAAATTTAGGGATGGAATTCAAAAGTTTAAAAAAAAATTAAACTTCCTGAAAGACTAGAGGCATATTTTTCTGGAGGTCTGTTTCAATAAATATTACTCCATTTGAGAAAATGGGCAACAGCAGAATCAGTGGTAAGATGGTGAGAATGGAGAATAGGATATGAATAGGCTATGAAAATGATCCAACAGAAAGAAACTGTATTTTCATTTGAACTATACTGATATCAAAGTGAGACTTCCAGAGTCTAAGCCAAAGGATACTCTCTTGAAGGCTTCCCTAAGAACCACTGTTTTTCTGGCTGTAGGAGAAGGTGTGGTCTCTATTATCTCTCATGAGCATCACAAAGCAGGGTACCCAGGCTAAAAATCAAAACAAAACCTATTTCTCCTTCTCTAACTCACAATATCTGGCACATTAGCTTTTAACATTTGCTTTTCTTTCCTAATACCTTTTTTTCACTTCTCATAAACTATCTTCTGAGATTCTAAAATAGTTGGGAGATATAACTGTGGTGTCATTTCGGGGATAACTTGAAAGACTGTGGAAAATGGAAAAGGTATTACAATATCAGCAAAAGACAAATTTCTAACTAATTGTCAAAAGAAAGGGAAGGGGGGCGGCTAGGTGGCGTAGTGGATAAAGTACCGGCCTTGGAATCAGGAGTACCTGGGTTCAAATCCAGTCTCAGACACTTAATAATTACCTAGCTGTGTGGCCTTGGGCAAGCCACTTAACCCCATTTGCCTTGCAAAAACCTAAAACAAAAAAAAAAAAAAACAAAAAGAAAGGGAAGGGAACATTCTGCTAATCATATGGCAATGAACTTGATTTTGATTGCTGTGAAAATTCTAGGAGAGTTGGTGATCAATAGAAAGGAGAACCATGATTACAAAGAGCCAGCATAGCTTCTTTAAAAATGGATCATTTTAGACAAAACAATTCCTTTTTTGACAGAGTTGATGAAGTTCATCCTTCATTTTCCAAGGACCAGTGACATCAAGGATAATGTCTCACACGCGAAATGGATTTAAGTGAGATAGAGTTGAGCTAAGCCATCAGCCTGACTCTCTCTTCCAGTCATTGAAGCCCAATGGTAAGACAAAAATTAAGATGCCTGATAATAGTAGGGAGTGCAGTGGATGACTTTGGAGTCTCCAAGGTCTGACAACTCTAAGCACGCCACAATGCTTGCTTCAGTCACCATCATGTTTTCCAGAACAAATTATTCTTCACCCATTGACAGGGTTACTAAACTAGTAGATGTTATATAGTTTGTTTGTTTGTTAGGTTTTTACAAGGCAAATGGGGTTAAGTGGCTTGCCCAAGTCCACACAGCTCCGTAATTATCAAGTGTCTGAGGTTGGATTTGAACTCAGGTACTCCTGACTCTAGGGCTGGTGCTCTATCCACTATACCACCTAGCCACCCTATAAATATAGTTTATCTATATTTTAGAAAAACTTTTCAAAAAGTACCCCACATTCTTCTTGTGAGAAAAGATGGAAAGACACAAAAAGGATGCAAAATACAATTGGATGTCTAGATTCAAAGAATAGTTGTTAATGGTTCAATGTCAAAACGGCGGAAGATCTCCAAGTGCAGGAGCCCTGGGGAGATGTGTTTGCCAGTAATTTGGATATAAACAAAAATGATATGATCATCAGAATTGCAGATGACACAAATTGGGATGGATTATCACCACACTGAATGAAGGTCAGGATCCAAAAAGATCTTGATAGTCCAAGCATTGAGTTGAATCCAATATGATAAAATTCAATAGGGTCAAATATAATGTCTTATGCTTGAATAAAAAAAAAATAGCTTTGCAAACCTAAGAGAGAGGAAGCATGGATGGACAAAAGTTTGTCTAAAAAAAGATGGTGGAAATTTTAGTGAACTGCAAGATAAATATGAGCCAGCATTGTGACATGGCCACCCAAAAACCCTAATGCAGTGTATTAAGACAGTTGTTTTAAGACAAGCATAGATTCCAAGCATAAAGTAGTGATAGTTCCTTTGTACTCTGCTGTTGAAAATTCTTCTGGGGTTTGGGTTCAGCTTTGGATAACCAGTTTAAGGAGAATATGAGTAAGGGAGAAAGTATCTGGAAGAAAACAAACAGGATGGTAAAGGGTCTTGAGACTTTGGTATTTGAGAATCAGTTGAAAGAGCCTGAAGGGAAATTCTATTTGCCTTCAACCTTTTGAAATACTATCTTGCAGTTAGTGGAAGAACTATCTTGTTGAGGAAGGGTTAGACTTGTTTTTTGACCTCTGAAGGTATTAATAGAGCAACAGGCAGCAATCTCAAAAAAACAAATGTAATTTTGATGATAGGGAAAATTTTCAAGGTCTCTTCCACCTCCCAAATTCTTGATTCTGTGAAGACCTAGTACATATACAATACAACTGTATATTGATTTAATATAATTTGGCAATGTTCCCCTGACATTTTTGTAAAGTTCTATTTGTGAGTGTTGACAAATTCAAAGGACTTGATTCATTTTTTTTACTCCCTCCTCAAGCTCTTTTCACAGAATATAACTGAGCAGAAACTTATTAACATTGCAACCAAATTCCATCAGTGTTGGTACGAATAATAAAAATACGAAACATTTAAAAACAACATATTTCAGTATTAAACTGGTCAGATTAACATAATTATATCCTTAGGTTGCCAACAGAAGCACATTTCTTATTTCCATCAGAATGCAAGGTTCCCTCCCAGATCACAAGCTAATAGACTCCTTGGTCTAAATATATACAGTAAAATCTGTAGCAAATTTCTGCAGCAGTAGGGTCTGAACCCCAGAGATAACTGGTGAGTAATCTGTTTCACAGTGAAGCAGATTTTTTGTTTTGCTGCTAAACAGCTGCTAGGAAATATATTTTTAGATTATTTTTTCTTTAAAAGGCAAACAAAAATACTGCCCACTTTGTGGGTATGTAACCAGAATTTACCCTCTTTTCCTCCTTTCCTACTGAGAGGTAGAGCCATCTGTAGGGATCCAGTTTGTGCCTACCTTAAAAGTGAAAGCATGAATATTTCACTTCCTCACCTTTCCTGAGAACTATACCTATTTGTTTTCAAGGAGGGATATGGAAAACACCATTGGGTGAAATCATGTGACTGTGTGTCATATCAGATGCCTGCAGTTTCTAAATTACTCAAATCAACACTTTTGCACTCAATGACATATAAGGAAGGCATTTAAAAAATGTATTTGGAGATTGAAGGAAGACATCCCAACTCCACCCCTCAGCTATTCCTGCCAGAGCAGAACAAACTCAAATCATTTGAACCAGTTGAAATGATTAAAATCAGAACAAGGGCAAGCAAAGTCTTTGATTTCATAGGCGAGGGGGAAAAAAACAAACAGGTAGATCTGGTGTATCAAATGAATTAAAACACATTTTTTTACATCTGAAATATGTAGTGAGTTAAACTAAGAAGAGGAGATTTTTTTTTCATAGCTCAAATCACATTTCACATATTCATACCTTTTCTCATTAGAGTCCTAATGAAGGATTTTCAGTAGGAAAATACCATTGTCAAAAGTTTGTTGTACTGTATGACATCAAATTCAATGTCTTTAAAAGTCTTTATATCAAAACTATTCTTTTTTTATTCCATTATAAACCAGAAAAGAATGCATTGATATCAAGAACTACAAGGGATAGGCAAAAAATTTGAATATTGGCCTGGAATCCATGAAATTAACCAAAATATGAGCAGCTTCTAGGGGAGGAAGGAGCCACAATGATGAGATCTCACTTCCATTTAAATAGTCAGTCAATAAACATAAAATACAACCCATCTCTTCTTTTCCCACTGACCTCCCTGGAAGTTTTTAAGACATATTATAACTCAATAAACACAGTTTGGTTCTTTGCTAAAAAACAATTTTGGAAGAAGCCTCATGACACGAGTAAGTCAAGGTTTCATGTAGATATTTCTTATAAAAAAAACTTACTATAAAAAGGCAGACTTTTCAAAATAAAATTATAATACCATAAAACCTAGCTAAGCCAATATTGTTGTTATTCAAAGTACTTTGTAATTTGTAGCAGCTGCCATTTCCCAGGTGACCTGATGGCCTATTGTTCTTCAATAAAAATATTGGATAATCCAAACCTGGTTACTTCAAAACTCAATTTTCCCCCCTAGACCCATCCATTTCCAATTAAAGAAGTCTGACTGCACTATAAGATCTCTATATTATTTTTCAGGAAGATGATCTAAGAGATATGTGCCATTCTCTGAAGTGAAAGGAAAAGCTAACCATGTTTTGTCCTCTCCCCCTCATTAGAATAGATGGAGTAAGAACTGAATATCATCTAAATCAAGATCTCCCTCCATCAAAAAAACCCCCAAACAACTCAATACAAAATAATCCTTTGCTCATATATAGGAGATCAAAATACAAAAATACTATATAAGAGAGAATGCTGAGATTAGGATCTGAAAGTCAGAGGTTGAAAGTAAATATTAGTGAAATATAGATTTTTTTAACTTCTCTACTATGTTATATAATTTGAAGCAGCATGCTGGAGGGATTAATGGTCAATAGATCAATACTGATAAATAATCAGCACCTACATAATGATTCAAGTCTGCCAAGTATTTTATCAACATTATCTCTGATTTTCTAGAGAATCTTGGGGAGTGATTGCTTTTATTATCCTAGTTTTACAAATGAGAAAACTGATATAGACAATAATTAAGTGACTTGCCTAAGGTCATAAAGCAATTGAAATGGTTAACCTTCAGTCAGAAGTCAGATCCTTCCTGACTCGATGTCTAGTATAGAGCTCTAACCATTGTACCACCTCGTACACCTTTAGTTTTTTTTTTTTGGTAAGGTAATGGAGTTAAATGACTTGCCCAAGGTCACACATCTAAGTAAGTATCTGAGTATATCTGAGGCCAACTTTTAACTCGGGTACTCCTGACTCCAGGGCTGGTGCTCTGTCCAACTAGCTGCCCCTGTATACCCTTAGTTTTCCTACCATAGAGCGAGGTAGCGTAAAGTTAAGTCTGAGTGTTCTTCACAGTAAAAACAAGAAATTGGACTTTCACAGAATCTTAGTGTTGGGATGGGCATCTCCAGCCAGCCACTGTAACCCCCTAATGTACCTCAACCTGAACTACTTCCTATAACCTATCAACAAAATGGTCATTCAGCATTTCCTGGAAAATCTACAATTAAGGTATCTACTATCTACTAACTAAGGCACCCCATTCTACTTTAGTATTACCCTAATTGTTAGAAATTTTTTCTTTACATTGAGCTTCCCTGAAACTTTGGAAATTTCTACCCATTGCTCCTAAGGCTGATCACTTCAGCCAAGCAGAACAAGCTGAATTTCTGCCACACAACAATCTTTCACATACTTGAACTTACTTATCATCTCCTCCCATCTTCTCTAACATAAATACCCCCAGTTCCTTCCATTGATTCAATTCTAGTATAAAAGTTTATTCAACTATAGAAGACAGCGGAAAAGTTTTGAATGACAAATCATAGGACCTATGTTTAAATTCAAGATCAGTTGCAGGTGGAATCTTGGCCAGGTCACCACCTCTCTGGGTCTCAGTTTCCTCATCTACAAAATAAGATTTGATTAGATGATCTCAAAGTTTGCTTTTTGGTTCCAGGCCTATGGAACCAATATGTGCTAGAGAAGGAAAGAAGGAAGGAAGGAAGGAAGGAAGGAAGGAAGGAAGGAAGGAAGGAAGGAAGGAAGGAAGGAAGGAAGGAAGGAAGGAAGGAAAGAAGGAAGGGAGGGAGGGAAGGGGGGAAGGGGGAAGAGGGAAAGAGGGGAAGAGGGGAAGGAGGGAAGGAAGGAGGGAGGGAGGAAGGGAAGGAGGGAGGAAAGAAAAAAAGAAAAAGGGAGGAAGGAAAAGGAGGTTTCTGTCCTCAAGGAACTTACATTCCAATTGAGAAGAGGTTATATGTACCTACACAGATAAATAGATAAAAATACAAAATAAATGCAAAGTAACAAAAAGTGAGAAGGCACTAAAAAGTAAAGAATCAGAGAAGGTTTCACTCATCATTTAGTATTAGAGCTGAACCTTGAAGGGAGCTAGGGATACTATCACACTTGAGTAAGGACAAAGATAAATTAGAATAGTGGCCAGAGAAGAACAACCAGGAGGATGAAGAGTCATAATTTTATGCTTTCTTAAAATAAACTTGCTTACTTGTTTTCAGTTCATGAAGCTCCATCTCCCACCTCCATATCTTTGCCAAGGCATTGTCCTATTTCCTATCAATTGGACCATGGAGTGAAACAAATGAGAAGGATGTCTTGTATAACATATTCAACCATAATAAACAGAATTGAGCAAGTCATGCCATCAATCACTTGGTTGTTTGATGTGGTCCTCTTCGATACTGAAGGACTACCATTAGGTCTATCTAAAATGTGCTGCTTGGAACTTAACAGAATAATCTGGAGATGGTCTGAAAAATATCTCTGAGGTACCTTCTTCCTCTAGTATCCTGTGAGCTTATTCTCCTCCCTAGTCTCCTTACTGCTTGCTGGTACAAGGGCTGCACATAGTGCTTTAAAAATGCTCACTAAGGGGCAGCTAGATGGCACAATGGATAGAGTAGGTCCTGAAGTCAGGAGGACTGGAGTTCAAATCCAACCTCAGATATTTACTAGTTGTGTTACCCTGGGCAAGTCATTTAACCCAAACTGCCTCCTTGAAAAAGAAATTGAACTCAATGGATTGGTCAATCCATAACTTGATTAACTACCATTCTGCTGGTAAAAGTGTACCTTGAATATACTTGAAAAGTGGCTCCTAAACACTTTGGAGTGGCAGAAGCCTTCATTTTCTATAATATTTCAACATATACATCATACATTTGAATATATACTTTATATGTATATTTTATAATTATACTTCAATATATAATACTTTCAACAGTTCAATCTTCTAAAATGAAATTTTAAAAATAATAATAATAAAATGATCCTTACATGTCTATTCTGACATCATACAACATACAATCCATTTCTATGTGTGCTTAGATATCTGCTATCATGGGTGGAGAGGACTCCCAGTGATAGCACTCCCTCCTTCTGTTGAGGAAAATCAGCAGCTGCCCTACAAAACTGAGAGGTACCTACTTCACTGCAGAGTTCAATGACTTGCCAACACCTTTTAGAGGTGAGATTTCCTGACTCCAAGGCTAATGCTCCAACTCTACACCCGGACTATTGTCTCTCTCCTTCCCTCCCTCACAGAAGGGCACCATGCTGCCTCCTTCTCCAAACCCACAATAAATAGGTATTTAGATATAATTAATTTTATTTTCAATCTGTCTAAAGAAGAATGTAATTGTTTCATAATTGGGAACATCATTGGATGGGATTAAATTTTCTGTAACATGCTTCACAACAATGTTAATTTCCCTGTGTAGCTCAGAAACCAAAGTGTCTGGGATGGGGTTGGGGTCTTTTTTATGCTTCACATTTTTAATTCAATTAAACAACCATTTATCAACCACATATAATAGCATTCTGTGCAAAAAAACTAACATGCTAGTTAGATCTGGGAATGAAAATCAACAGTCTTACTATCAAGGGACTTTCTGCAGACTAAAAAAGGTACATGTCTAAGGGCATCTCAAAAGGGATCTAAGATTCAAGAAACATTTAAAGACCTAGAGGAAGACTAGTGAAGCGATAGGTAGGTCTTCCTTGGAGAACTGATGAGAAGACATATAAAAGAAAAAAATGGAGGGGCTGCTATCTGTATTGTTGGAGGGATAGAAGTTCTTCTGGAATGTACTTTGTCCTCACAACTACTTGAACTTTCTTTGAAGTTCAACACACAATTAATTGATCTTATTCATCTTAAGTTGCTTGGATTCTTCCATGACTTTATCATTTTATTTGCACATATTTATTATTTGTGTCCCCTTGTTTTCTTCTAATAGAAAATAAGCTCCTAAAGGGAAGATTTTTTTTTGGGGGGGGGGGCTTTTTCTTTGGCAAAGAGTTACAGTAGGCCTTCCTTTTTTTTTTTTTTTTTTTTTGGCCAGGGTAAGGGAAGGAGGAGATTGGGTTTACCATTCACCTATAGGCTGGATACTCAGCAATAACTCATGGACCTGATCTCACTACTCATTGGCACAGGTTTTGATCTATTATGTTTCATATCTGAACTGGTACAGCCCTTCTTAGACACCTCAGCCACAGGGGTCTCACCATATTGGTTGCTGGCATCCAAAGGCTTAGCCTCCTATAAAGTTTAATCACTAGCCTTAGTCTTACCTATTAGCAGAGATAAGAGGCTTGTACTACAGAACCCCATGACATTGTAGGTACTTAGTTTAAGAAGGGCAAGGAAAGGAGAGGAGATTAGAGCTTAAAATTCAAAAAGACTTCAAAAATCCTTCGGGAATGTTTTGTCAGTGGGGTAAGTTGCCTAGTTCCTGGAGTCCCTATTTCTGGGTCTGTGATGAGCAGCTGTGTTCCCGGGTGATGTTGCTGGCAGTAATTACCTTCACATCATAAATCACCAGGATATTTATACTGATGAGTTGATGTCTCAATCTGAGGAGGGGGAGGATTGGGCTGGGAAAAGGGGAAGAGAGCAAGCAAGACTTCTAGAAGGAAGAAAGAATCAAAAGGCTAGATTGTCTTCCAAAGTATCATCTTCAGCATCTGAGGATCCCAGTCCAGTCCTCCCCCTCCTCATCTTGTAGCTCAGCCACTTGCTCAATGAGCCCTAATCTCCTCGGAAGGCATGAGACTTGTTCTCCAAGTAGAAAAACAAAGATTTTGCTTTTATTCCCAAGAATACAAATTTTTATGGTGTGGCACCACAAAGAAAGGAAAGAAAACAAAACTGTAGCCATGTCTCTGTAGGAAAGTGGAAAGAAACTCTGAGTTCAGGTGACAAAATACAAGTCTCTCCAATTCCAAAACCACTTGGTTAGACTGATGCTTATTTCCCTTTGGGTCAGTTTGTTTTTTAATTTTTGGCAAGGCAATTGGGGTTAAGTGACTTGCCCAAGGTCACATAGCTAATTAAGTGTCTGGTACTACATTTGAACTTGGGTCCTTCTGACGCCAGGGTTGGTGCTCTATCCACTGCACCATGTAGCTTCCTTTTGGATCAGGTTTGGTTAAGATTTAGAGCAGAGAACAAATCTGATCATGTTACAGTGGGGGGAAAAAACCCACTGGATTTGGAGTCAGATGAAAGGGCTTCTCATTCTAGCTGTACCACATATTCTGTGACCATGGGCTAAGTCACTTTTTAAAAAAAAAATTTATTTAAGGCAATGGGGTTAAATGACTTGCCCAGGATCACACAGCTAAGCAATTATTAAGTATCTGCAGCTGGATTTGAACTCAGGTCCTCCTGACTGCAGGGCCAGTGCTCCATCCACTGTGCCATCTAGCTGTGCCACTAAGTCACTTCTTACTTTTATGGGCCTTAGTTTCCTCATCTGTAAAATGAGAGGGTTGAACTGATTGATTTCCATCAAGCCTTCTGGTTCTAATTCTATGACTATCACATTAGGTTATAAAAACCCGAAATCTCAAAAGAACCATTATGCCAATGGTACAAAAATCATTTGATACTAATGGCTTGTATTTATAAAGAAATGACAAAACTTAAAAGTAGGCAGTACAAGTATCCATATTTTAGAGATTAGGGAACAGACTTTGAGGAGATGTGACTTGTTAAGGGTCACACAGCTGGCCACAGAACCCAGTTCTAGCTTTTAATTTCAATTGCTCTTCTGGTGTCATAGAAGATTCATATAGAAAACAGGGTTGGCAGCTTGAGAATAGAGCAAGTAGAAATGTTTTATTTTCTGTGACATCCCTGACTTATATGATTTTTGGAGAATGGCTGTGTCCTTGTACATAGAGTTTCAGATGCTAGATGAAGATAATGAAACATGCCTTAGGATCTTCCCAGCTAATCATCTGACAAATACAGCTAAGCCCTACTGACAGATTAACCGAAAATGTCTCAAGCATAAAAAAAAAAAAATCAGTTACACACACACACACACACACACACACACACACACACACACACACACACAGAGAGTGGAGGGTGGGGATAAAGAGGGTGCATCAAGACCTAAAATCTCACCATTTTGGTGGGTTCTAATAATGTTGATCAACAACTTTTGTGTTACCTGTTGTCTTAAAAAACCTGCCTATGATAAGTGAACATTAAAGCACCTATTATGTATGAAGGATTGTGCTTAAATACTTGACAGATACTATTTCATTATTACTTTATTATTGTCATATTATTTTTACATATAATGTTATTATTGTGCTATTATGATTGCTATTTTACAGTTGATGAAACTGAGGCAGACAGAAGTTAAGTGACTTGCCCAGGGTTACACAGCTTGTGCATTTAAACTCAGCTCTTTCTAATTCCAGGCTTGGCACTCAATTCTTTGCATTATTTAGTAGCGAGAGAGAATAGGCAGTATGTATCAGAGCAGAAAACAAAGTCCAGAGTTTCTGAGGCTAGGTCTGGATCTACTACTGCCTTTCACCATATATCCACACACCAGTGGAGATGCTTTTTTAAAAAGACAACTCTCTCATTATGGTCCTCTAAAAAGAAATACTTCAATGCTGTAAATGTATACTTGTTTTAGGTCTATTATGTGTACATATTTTCCAAACCAAAAATTGGAGCATGTGGTCTAACAAAAGATATTCCTTTTGCAACGACTTGTTAAAACATATACTTTTCTTTTCTTGAAACTGAGACACACACCCACTGGAACCATGGCAAGAGAGTGTGCTGGGCTGATGATAAGTTATAAAATGCAGTGATTTAACCAGTCCTAGCTTTAACTCTGGAACAGCAATTACTGAAAATGAGCCTGAACCCCACATTTATAAAAAACAACACAATAAGAGGGTAGTTAGAATCATGGAAGCATTAGTTAGTTCATGAGGCTTAAACTGTCAATTTGTTTGGAAAACAAGACAAGATTTAATTTAAAAATTTTGCCATCAAATTAGTTTCTCTGAAAAACTCAACTCGAAGTGAGTTTATTTTCTTGGATTGTGAATGGGGAATCCTGATTTCACACTGAATATGATGCTCCTTCCCTTCCCAACTGCAATATTGATTAGTATCTCATTAAAAAACTAGGAAACTGTCACAAAATGCAGACCAGCAAGGGTCTCTCTACCATCTACCTACCTACCAAATAATACTGGCATCGTCTAAATAATGAGAGTAACAGATCAGGAAACACATTCTACATTTTAGGTAAACGTTTTAAGAAGTTCACAGTCCGTAAAGAAGAAATCTCCTTCTAAGCTGCATTTAAAAGGTTAGAGTCTATTCAATTCTTAATATCTTCTAAAAGGGTTTTTTTGTGCACTTTGCTACAGAACACTTCATAATCAGCTCATTCAAAGTTTCTGATAAACATGGCAAAAGGTTTCAGAAGATTATAAAAATAAAATTCTTACCTTACATCTTCTATGAACCTTTTCTTCTTTGGAAAAAACTTTCTAGGCTCGCAGAGATTTTTGAAAACCTCCCAATGCTTCCAGTTCAGTCTGTCTTTACATAGACTAAATGTACAGCTTGGGCTTTTTGGTTTGGGCTGGGATTTTTGTCCCTCTTACAGAAGGAAACCTTTAGTTAAAATCTGTGGTTTAAAGGCACAGTAGCCTCCCTTGTTAAGACTATTTCACGGACATTCAGGGGTTTTTCTTCTACTCTCTAAAAGCTCAATCTGAGGAGGAAGGCATTTTCCCTGTCCCGGAAACCAGCATAACTAAAACCAATGCTGAGCTAACGAGAAATGTTTCTTCCATGTGTTCAGTCTGGCAGAGCTGGGAGCCACAACGAGGAAGCACGTGATGTTTATAAATACAATATGTCTTGTATTGTCATAACCTCTCAATGACAAAAAAAAAGTGTCAGAAGAAGGGAGCAGCCTTCCAGGCTGGGAAGAGAGATGGAAAGCTATGCATTCCTTGGGCAGAGATGAGCTCTTTCCCTTTAAAAAAAAATCAGGAGGTTTCATAACTTCAGAGGTAGGATGTGTCCTTGCTGAGCTCTGGCCAACCCCAGATTGAACATGTGTTTGAATAACTAATGATCTTGATAAAGACAATCAGTGTGGGAGACACACCTTTTGACTTGCAGGAAAAAGCCCTCAGTCTAAGAGATGGATAATTTTGTACATCATTTTAAAGTGATTTCAACAGTGTTAACTCGAGCATATAATGAAATGCAGGCAGGGCTGTCAAACAGTTGAGAACGTAAATAAGAAAATGTTTCAGACATTCACAAAGATGTTATTGCCTCTACTATTCCAAAGCCTTCAGTCTTCTCTGGCAGGGTGCCAGCTATCCAGGAAGGCACTAATGACTAGTGAAAACTGGCTCTTTAGAGGGATTGGAGGAAACAGAGTGGGATGGAGAGAACTAGCTACAAGGATCTGGGGTGGAATTCGACTTCCATTATTTATTGGCTGTGTGACCCTGAGAAAGTCATTTAACAAACTTGGAGCCTTAGTTTCTCACCAGTAAAATGTAGAAAATAAAGAGTCCTTGGGAGGCTTTCCGGAAAGCACTGGGTCAATGTTTATTTCTGTTCTAGATCTAAGGTAAAAGGTTACCAATTTATGACTCAAGACAGTAAAATGCCTTTTAGACTGAGAAATCAACTTTCATTGTTTGATAGGTGAATTTCCCCTAAAGAAAGTTTCACAGTTTTTTGTTGTTGTTGGGTTTTTTTTGGGTTTTTTTTGTGTGTGTGTGTGTGTGTTGCAAGGCAATGGGGTTAAGCGACTTGCTCAAGGCCACACACAGCTGGGTAATTATTAAGTGTCTGAGGCCGGATTTGAACTCAGATACTCCTGACTCCAGGGCCGGTGCTCTATCCACTGCACCACCTAGCCATCCCCTCACAGTTTTAATAATGAGGCAAAGAAGGTAAGATGGAAACAGGGACTTTCTTAGCTTACATGCCCCTTGCTAGGGATGGAGATGGGGATGGGAGTAGGAAGAAAAACTCAAATGCTATTACATATATGTCAGGCAAATAATAAGTTTCTTACATTGTAGTAGATGGAGCTAGGAAGCTTCTTGATGGTGTCAATGAACCCCTCTTAATTTTGTTAGACCCCCATAATTCCCTTCTACAGACCCTAGGGGTAGGTCTGTTCAATTTCCTTCCAATGTTATTGCTTGATGCTTCTAACCATGTTGGTTTTTCTCCTTCTGTCATCCTCAGTGGAGAGAATTTGCACAGAGATATCTGGAAGTCTCTATTGTAATACTGTTTTTCACTGCTAATGTAATTCATAACCTACAAAGCTATGGGCTGAGTTTTCTTAATCGAGGTCCAAAGGGGCTTCTTGACTCATTTTTTCCCACTCTAGCCTTCTCTGGGAACCTGAGATATAATTCACTTCTAAATTTCTCTCATGTGGGTAGAGTCAAATATATTCTAATATAATAATTAGAATAATTAATTATATATATAGTAATAATAAGTAGAATAATTAATTATACTAATAAGTAATGATGTAATAATTCTTCTGGGTACAGAATGACTTCAGGCTTATTTGATCATCTCTAATAAGTCACTGAGACTTAACCACTCATCTTCAATGAGTTATGAATGGATGGACAAGTCCCCAGGCCCAAGAAATGTCTTCAACCCTCCCAATCAGATGTTCAGTATATTTTTTAAAATTTTATTTATTTAAAGCAATGGGCTTAAGTGACTTGCCCAAGGCCACACAGCTAGGCAATGATAAGTGTCTGAGGCTGTATTTGAACTCAGGTTCTCCTGACTCCAGGGCTGTTGCTCTATCCTCTGCACCACCTAGCTACCCTCAAATCAGATGTTAATGATTATCTGTCTCTCCATATCTTCCATTTCTCAGAGGCTCAGATCCATGAAATTCAAATAAATGGATTAGGTGAGCTCTTTATTCTAGTACAACAAGGGAGAAAACTAAAGAGTATAGTCTTTTCTATGTTCCCAGTCTTCTCTCTCTTTTTTTTATTTAGATCCCTTAGAGCAGGGGTAGGAATATGTAGTTCATGCATCTTATAAGGTCCACGAGATCATTTAGTCTGGCCTTGTAGGTGGGACTCAAAATTCAATAAATCTAGGAGCTTCTTTTAGGGGCGAATTAATTAAATGTTTGACCAAATATAGTAGGTTAATTTTTAAACTGATAATTTTATATGTACTGAGAATGGTGTTATAAATATTCAAATAGTCCTTGGCAGAAAAAAAGTTCCTCCTCTCTGCCTTAGAGGAAGATGAGCTGAGAGCTATGTGGTAAATCATGAACTTTGAAATATAAAGGATTGAAGTTAAGAGTCATCTGCTTGTTTATTTTTTTAAAGAAAAAGCACAATCATGTTATTAAATTGTTGTTCAGTTAGTTTTCAATTCATCATGTCCCAATTGTGGTTTTCTTGACAAAGATACGAGAATGGTAAGGGGGAGGGAAGGGGAAAGAAGAAAGGGAGAGAGAGAGAGAGAATGGAATGGAGAAGAAGGAGAAGGAGAAGGGGAAGGGAAAAGGGAGGGGGAAAAAGAGAAGGACTCAAATAGGAGAAGCAAGGAAGGAGTCCCTATGACTACCAGTCATTTTCACTTGGATGGATGTAAGGGATAGATATAGCTAGCTATGCCTATATCTGTCTATGTTTATATCTCACAACCATATATACACATGTATATAACATGTATGTATTTATTTAAGATTATTTCTTTAAGACTGTATCCAGATGCTAGAGATACCAAGGCAACAATGAAATAGTGTCTGTTCTCAAGAAGTTTACATTTCTTCCAAGTAGACAACATATACAGAGATAAAGAACAAATACATGATGACTATCTATAATAGATGACAGCATATGTAAAGTGAAATTAGTAGAGTATTGGACAAGGAATAAAAAAATCTGGGTTCTAACTCTAGCCTTGCCATTTTCTAGATATGTGACCTTTGATAAGTCCCTTAACTTCTCAGAACCTGCTTTTTCCTCTACAAAAATAAGCTAAACAATGGATTTCCTGCATTGCTTTTATCTTGCTGAGGATAAAAGTGAAATAGCCTCTAAATATTACATGAATATAAAGTTTATATTTATCATCATCAGCATTGTCATAAAACTGGGAAGAGCTCTTCCAACTGTAACAGATTAGGTAATACTTCAAAGAGGAACTAGCATCTGATCTGGCTCTTGAAGGATAGGTAATATGCCATAAGATGTTCCCTCAAGATAGAAGAAAAGGAATGAGAAAAAGGCCTGCAGGTGATAAAGATGGAGAGTATTTAGAGAACATGGAGAAATCCAACTTGGTATTTGAAGGAGAATTGCAGGACACGAGACTACAAACAGTGGTGGAGTCAAATTATGAAGGACTTTGAATGCTAGGCTAATGAGTTTGGACTTCTATTGGTTGGTAAGAGAGAGCCATTAAAAAATTTGGAAGCAGGGAGCTCCATGATTTGAACTATCTTTTATTTGTCAGTAGCATATGCTGTCAGGGAAGAGATTTGGAGGCAAAAGAGTAGTTAAAAAGTTCTGGTGATAGGTACTGAGTGTCTAAAACCAGGCTTATGGCAGTTATTTGAGAAAAGGGGTAGATGTGAGAGACAGGGTCAATGGGACTTGGCAGATGATTAGATTGGGGTTGAAAGTTAAGATAAGTTAAGGGTGATGAGGTGGTTCAGAGGATAAAGCACCAGCCCTGGAGTCAGGAGGACCTGAGTTCAAGTCTGACCTCAGACACTTAAAAATGACCTAGCTGAGTGACCTTGGACAAATCACTTAATCCCATTGCCTTGCAAAAAGCAAAAAACAAACAAACAAAAAGGATGATGAGGAAATTTATAAAGTGCCTCAAATGTATTATCTCACTTGATCTTCACAATAACCCTTTGAGATGGTCTCCAAAATAAATCTCAAGAATTTTAAACTGTTTACCCCAACTGCTAGTGATCTATCCTTCTTTAAACCATCATATATTTGCTCTTATCTCTGTACAGTTGTCTACTTGGAAGAAATGTAAGCTCCTTGAAAACAGATACTATTTCATTGTTGTCTAAGTGTCTCTAGCATCTGGCACAAAAGAAGGTGAATAATTGATCCATAAATCTCCTAAGGGACCATGGATCTAGTCAAGTATCAGATGTGAGATTCAAATCCAGACCTTCTAGGCATTATCTCCATTACAGGGCACTGCCTTCACTATTTGATTATAGTCACATAAGACAGTCAGATCTCAAAAATGCTCAGATTGAGATATTAAATGTACAAAAATACAAGCATTTCCACCACCAAGTATATACTTTGTCTGTACCCCGAGGCCTATAACCTCAAGGCTGATGCATTCATTCTGTGTTTCCCAAGTAATACCAGTATTTTCCAATGATTGCTCCAGGAGATGATACAGTTTGGACATGCATCCTACATTTTTCTTTTAATGACATGAGATTTAATTTGGTGCTTCAGGAATGTCTAAGAGGCCACCTCAAAGACCCCATGTTGATATTGCTCACCCCTAGCCCCCAGCCCATCCCAGACTATCCTTTCCATGGGGTATAAGTTTATTTGTAAGGAGTCTGCAGCTGTGATTTTTTTTTTTGGTCCCAGTCTGCCAAGAGACTGGTGAGTGAAGTTCTAATGACATCAGACTCAGCACTCCAGAAAGTGACTCATAAGCACAGCCACAAGCAAATTCTTTCATTACCGTGCTCTAGCTGAAAACAGGAATAAGGACTCTCCCAATTTCTAATACCCATTAGGCATTTTATTTGAACTCTGTTCTATTGGTCTATTAGTTTTTAAATTCTTTCCTTAGGGAGCTCAATGACAAAAAAAGAAAAGTCCCATATATACCAAAAATATTTACATTTTTTGTACATTTTTCCTGGAAGCAAAAAAATTAGAAATTTCCATTGATTGGTGAATGGCTAAATTAATTGTACCCAAAGGCAATGGAATATTATCATTCTTTAAAAAACCAATGAAAATGATGAATCCAGAAGAACATGGGAAGACATAAATAAAAAGCAATAAAAGTCAAAACTCAGAGTTATGAGATTATGAACAAGTTTGGACCCCAAAAAGAGACATGAAAAGCCATCTTTCAAGAATATATGCAGAGGTGGAGATTCATGAGTGTTGATATTGTTGAATCGTTTCTCAAAAATGTTTAAGAATTAGTGGTGTTTGAATATTAGTGACCCCATTTGGGATACTAGAGTGGTTTGTCATTTCCTTCCTCCAGACCACTTTACAGATAAAGAAATGGAGGCAATAAGGTTAAGTAACTTGCCCAGAGTTACACAATTAGTAAGTGTCTAAGGCCAGATTTGAACTCAAGAAGATGAATCTTCCTGCTTGCAGTCTTGAGACTCTATCCTCTTTGCTTACTAGATGCCAAGGACCAGAGCTCTAGAACAATGACTATAACATCAGATCACTTTAGTACATTGGTTTTTTTTTTCCCACTATAAAAGCATGGGTCTTTGGGAGGGGGGGAAGGGAAGTAGGAAATGTAGATGATATATAAACAAAAACAATCAATAAAAATAACTTAAATTGCTTTTTCAAAAATTGGAATTGTTGGGAAATGTGATGATACTTATTATAAGGAGGGTTCTGTAACAAGGAGATAATTCCAATCAGAAACAGGTCCCTTTGATGAAGGAAGGACATATTGGGATTTCAATTCGAGTAAATAGAGCTTCCATTAGTTTTGAGGTTCAGTAAATGTCATATTCTGAGATGACCTCATAGAACTGTGTTAGGTGAGACAGGAAACAAAAGAGTTCATTTCCTTGTTTTCATTATTACACTTGACTGATTCTGAAACTCTCTAATTCCTTTGCTGAACCAGAATTCTAAACAAAGTCCTGTCTTTTGGTTGTGATGTTGTACAACTGGGGAATAGGAGCATCAGTGAGAAAGCATTTGGTTTTCCCCCAACAAACAGGTTAGTATTTAATCAGAATGAAGCCCACTCAGAATAAAGAGTCACGAGGGTCTCATCCAAATGCACAATATTCCCAGAATCTCCAAGCCAAAAATCCTGTTTTGTGATAATCAATCTTGTGCATATGGTTAATATTTGATTCTATATGCTTTTCCTACTAATCTTTATGTAGGTCTCACATCTGTTTGGGAGTTAAAACAGGTGTCCTAACCAGTCATTAACATGATTTTTCAGAGACTATTCTAGGGCTGCTGCTACATGAGAATGGCTCTAAATCCCAGAAAAGGAATATGAGCACTGATAAGGCTACATTTCCAAGGAGGCAGAGATGCCAGGCAGCAAAGAGACTTGTGGAAACAAACTTAGCCTTCTAGAAACATCCCTGACAATGAAAATAGCAAGCTAATAAAATGTGAGAGAACTCACACTATCCAGCCTTCAGTCATAGGGGTAAACTCAAAGACAAACAGATCCCTTCTGATACATATTGACTCAGAAAAATCACAAATTAACATTATCTATGCTGTATTGCATTTTTCTTTACTTTTTTATATTTCCTAATTACATTTTAATCCAGTTTTGCTCTTGCAGGGAATATTGTTGGCTACATATTTGACACCTCTGAATCATATAGTATGTTTGGGCAATTATAAGACACAATTGTCTTGATACCATCTTGTTTTACATTTAAAATACAAACACAATAAACGTCACAATCCTAAGATTTACAATGTTATATAGCCAGTGGTTGAGTGAGGAGCAGACATTCCTCAAAATTAAGAAGAAAAAAAAACCCACCATGCACTCATTTCCCATAATAAGTCATCACTCCTATTCCACCCTTTGTGGCTACATATATATTCTTTCTGGAGTTAATGGAATCTGCTGGCTTCTCTTGCTTGTATCCTGACCCAGATAGATATTCACTCTCAAATAACAATTTTCTCATGGTAGGGAACTTCATTTCAGCCAAAGGGCAAGTAGCACAGTTCCTTGTAACTCAACTATAATAAAACCATCTCATCTCATATCGTTCCTCTGCTAAGTTCAATAGGTCAATTATCTCATTTTAAACAGAGCAAACTCCTAAATCTGAGGGGCAGGGAGCGGCTTCCTCAGCACTTGGACCAGTGTTTAATGAATGTCTTAATACTTCTTGGAGTAGCCATGAGATTTACCTAAGTTTCATCCGCCTTCATTTTCCCATCAAAACTAATCTACTGGATTTCAGACTTTCCTATGAGCCTTTTGGGAATTCCCCAATCATGGCAATTTCTCATTCATTGGTAAGGATGCTTGAAAAGGGGCTAATCTTCAGTGCCCTCCACCAAACTGGCATGTTTGGGACAGTTAGCATGATTTAAAGTATCAGTAACTGGAGGGCAGAGACTATTTCTTTTATATTTATATACCCAAAGTTTTGCCCCAGGACAGGTGCATGGCGAAAGTTTAATAGATGCTTTTTTCATTCCTTCATTCATTTATTCACTTAGAAAACTGAGACCTATAAGATCTCATATGTGGATACATCAAAAGCTTTTACACAAATATTTGATTCATTCTCTTTTGAAAGAGGGGAAAAAGGAGAGCCGCCATCTTGATAAGGTTAAGACACAATAAAATTAAAGTTGTCTTAAGTTCTTTGCAAAATGGAGTTTAGGCTCCTTTTTTGGGTCAAGGAATGAATCTCGTTCTTAGATATAACTCAGGACATGTTGTAAATTATACAAATGTCAGTTATTTGGTTCTAAGTCACATGGAAGTCTGAAAACTGCTGTTCAACTTTTATTGCAACAAGCTAGTGAGTCACTGAATTGGAAGAGTAGCAAGGACTTTCCAATGGCCCGGGAGGGTATGTGAACATGCAACTAGTTTAAGACAGGAAGTCTGTCTTAAACTTCACTTTCAGGAAGAAAATGACTTAACACACACACATATGAAAAGAAAACATTACAAATGGAATTCAGGCACTTACCCTCATATCTCCATTCAGAGTTTTGGGCGTGTGATTGAACGCATGTGCAGGATCCTTGTTGTAAACTTTAAGGAAGGACCTGTCCTGAATGTTCCTGGAATCAAAAACATCCATAACTATAGAAGATGAAAGGAGTTTTATTTTAGCCATTTCTTTCACCTGCCCTCAGAAATCAGGTAGAAGATATCCACTGATAACCCAGCTACAGTTGACCAGACCAAAAATATAAATAACAATAACAAAAAACACAACACAAAAATATGAAGAAAAAAACAACCTTCTAGCACAAAATAGTCAAGCACAAAGTAAAATATAAGGGAAAGGGAGGACTTTAGTTCTTTTCCCCAAGGGTAATTATTCAGGCAACCCAGATCCCCACCCACACATATCAGGTAGCACTTTCCAGATTCTGAGTGTGGCATGCTAACATTTTCGAAAACAATAAAGCTCTAATATTTACAGTAAGTTCAAAGGGATTCAGTTAATATTTAAATATTTAAGTGTTTGCTTTGGCCAAACGACTTATTTTCTACTTATCTGATGAATGCACACAAAAGAAAAATGGTTTGATTTTTTTTTTCTTTCCCAAGGAACTTCATCAGACTAAGAAAGAACATTTGTTTGTCGTCTTAAAAAAAAAGTCCCACAAGGACCAAAACTTGGTAGAGAATATAAAGGACTTTGGATCTAAAACTCACATATTTTTAAAGTATGTTTTCTCTTCATCATCGACTTTAGAATTATATTCTACACAAAAGAGAATGACTCTCTTTGCCAAGTAATCAAAAGCGATTTGGGCAGTCCTTGATACTTACTGGTGTTTGTAATTTTTCAGGCAAAAATACTTGCCTTTAACAATTAAATGATGATGATGAAGATGATGATGATGATGATGATGATGATGATGATGATGACAATAAATAATACTAATAGCAACGATAATTGACATTTACAAGGGACTTTAATGTTTGCATTATCTCAACAGAATCTTACAACAGCCTAATGATGTAGATGATAACAATTATTATTATTTCCATTTTACAGATGAGAAAACTGAAGCTCCTAGAGATTAAGTGATTTGCTCATGTTTATTCAGCAAATAAGGCTCAGACAGGATTTAAACAGTCTATTTTACAAAGCCATTGCTGTTTCTACTTTTCATAACTAATACTAACAGTTCCTGGGGTGGGAGGTGAAATTCCACCACAGATACTTCTTCCCAAAATCCTAGGTCTGCTATGATATAATCCTTTCTGTCTGCCAAAAAAAAAGATTATATACAAAAATGTCTTCACATCTTATCTCAAACCATACCTTAAAATAATTTTAGAAATTAATAATCTGCATCATATCCATCAGATTCACTGTTCACCCTTATCAGCAGAGAGAATCTGCAGCTCAGATCAAGTCTCAGCTCTTTCCAAACCATGACTCTTTTCAATTTCATTGTCAGAATCTTGAGAGAATTTGAGCAGGAGGCGAAATTCCTTTCCTCCAGGTGCACTCCACATTTAGTGGACTGATCTAAATCATTGGGATTATTGGTTTTGGTTTTAACTGAAGGGAAGGATTCTTGCACTAGTCTTGCTTCTTTCCTTTAAATATCCCTTCATAACGGATCCAAAGCAGTGATTAGCCTGAACTTGCATTCTTACTTTGGTTTTTAAATCTTAGAAAGTATGGTCAAAGAAGGACCAGATATGAGTATTTTTTAATAGCAAATCCAATATTAATGAAGCTAATTGAGCAGGAGAAACTTATCCTCTATATGAAAAAAAGTTCCAATATATTTTGTCATCATGCATCAATCTCTCTTAAACTCTGATAAAAATATTAATAGTGATTTAATGGCTACTCCAAATGGATAATGTAAATCCGTGATGAATTTGGAAATAGCATATTTATTCATTGCAATTAGGTCCATTACAAAAGCTATCAAAGTACAGCTTATCATAGTATTCAGAGCCAGGTAACAACAAAAGTACTTGAAGAGGGAGGCAAATCTAGACAATAAACTTGTAGAATTTCTTCATTTGGTGAAGAAGGTTTTACTTCAATCCACTGTAAGCTTCTTGAGAGCAGGGATTGTCCTTGTCTCTTTTTGTTTCCCTAGGACTTAGCCTGGCCTTCATAATTTTACATATTGGCTACTAAAATGTCTTCTAAAAATGAAATTCTTAGGTTCTTTGATTTAGTAATCAAATCTTAATCATTTACTAGTCTGATTGTGTAGACTGCTTTTTCTTTTCCTTCTTATTCTTTTTATTTCTCTTTGATCGTTTGATGATTCACTAAAGAGGCATGGGAGGTGAGAAGTAAATCTCCAAATGGCACCATTTATTTCTTGCAATAAGTTGGAAAAAGAGTAGTCTTCAGGGCTATGCAGAAACTATTATACTGACTCAAATTAGATTTGGAGATTAAGCAGATTTCCATTATCCATGTTAGCTGAGTTCTCCAGTCTGCACAATCAAGAATCCACTGAATATGGTTACCATTCCTTTCAACTCCTCCAAGTGTAAAAGATACACTATGTTTGTTCTAAACAGCATAACCTACACAGTTCTACCACTGAACATATACTTTTTCAGGATAACATGACTATTTTATGTTTAAGCTTATGTTTTATAAATTTAAGGGTTTTTTCCTGACAGCCTTATTAATAATTCATTCTAAAAACAAATACAAATTTCCTGATACCCATGAATATTTGAACAAGGTTTTTCAACATATAAAGCTTCAATACCAGATGCGATACCTGTACCTTAAGGCTTTAGTCAGTCTTAAATGCTCTAAATTACTCATAGGCTTTGGCACAAGCCTAAATATGTCAACCTTGATAATTGCAAGTTATTTATCGGCTGACATCTATTTTGTGCCAGAGGCAAGGCATTAAAAATATAACAAGATCATACTTTGTTTTGTCAGTAAAGGACCAGGTTGGCCACCAAGAAGATCCCTAAGGTTGGGATGCCAGAGTAGTAGATCTTATTCTAGTTGGGTGGATTGTAAACAAGGGGTACAAAAGAAAAAGAACTGAACTGAAGACATTTCTAACCCTGTCTCCACTGATGTGACTTTTGATGTTTCTTTGGGAAAATCACTTAACTTTTCTGGGCTTTTCTCTCTTTGGCTAAAAAAGAAAAAAGATCGGGTAGGGTACAAAGAGCTCAGCTTAAGTGAACATTACCAGTGCTAACCTCGACTGGGGAAATCTATTTCTTCTTAAGTCACACTTCATTTGAGTTTAGAAACAAATTCAAATTCAATAAACATTTATCAAGCTCTGTTATTTGCAAAGCAAATACATAGACAAAAACAAACAAACAAAAAAATAAACCTACCCTAGCCCCTACCCACAGAAATTTTACAATCTAGCAGTAGTGAATGAATGCACACATATGTGAATATAGATTGACCAACTGGTATGGAGGATGTTTGTTAATTGGGATAACAATAATGACTGATCTCCCTAGGACTATGAGAGGAATAAATTCAAGACAAAAAGTGCTCTGGGCAAGTTATAAGAATGCAATGATAATATAATGAGTTATAAAGAGGGTACACACCACAACTTACCTTACATCATTTAATTCATAGTACACGTTCCTGCTTTCATCTTTGATGTAAATTGCTACACTTGGAGATTCCAGGATTTTCATGGTGAGTTGCTGAGGAAAGGCACTTACAAAGAGGGCACGGATCGTGTCTGCACTTGTGATTTCATTCGGCATCCGAAGCTGCTTTGTTTCTTCTCCATACTGAAGATATAAAACACCTGCATGCAAACAAAAAAAGTCCCTTATTAGATACAAATCAAAACCAACCTTGTTGGGAGGAATCATATGAAACATGGCGTAAACAAAGCCATTTCCCTCAAACCACACTCGGGCATGTTTTCCGTATGGTTTTGGAAAACAAGTAATGAGAGACATATGGTTGGTATTTCCAAGAAATGCAACTATGTGATTACCACACAAGTACCTTTTACTCTCTGGAGATGAGGCAGTGCTAGAGAGGCTAATTTTCATCTATTTTTAAACCAAATTTTTAAACAAAATCACAGGTCTTTTAAACCAAACAAAATAACTTAACTAACTTCTGGGAATCTAGAAGAAAAGATCCTCCCCATTTCTCCAGGCTCATTTTCTCCATTTTTTTCTTCACACTAATTAAATAGAGCAATGAATACACCCTTTAAGATGTATGATAGATAGATAGATAGATAGATAGATAGATAGATAGATAGATAGATAGATAGTTGGATAGATGGATGGGTAGATAGAGATGGAGATATATATCAATATAGATATATATCAGCATAGGTATAGATTGAAATTTGAATTCATTCTTTCATGTATTTGTTAAGCCCTACCAGAAAGTCAAATAAAATTCTTTCACTAATATTTTCTCTTCTTTTTCATTTATAGAATAAAATATTTCTATAACATAGTACAATAAAATTGTACGTGTAATTGCACATGTACATGAAATTGCAATTCTATTTTACGCAACTTGCTAACAATTGTTTCAAATATTTTTTAAGAAGGAAAAGTTTACTTCAGTTCGGTGGCACAATACATTATTTATCTAACATTTTTAGTAATACTTTAGGAGTAACAGCAAAGTCCAAGGATCAAAATCTTTCAGACACAAAATAGGGTAAGTTGGTCATCTAAGGAAGTAAAATATAACTCTCAGAATTTTACACCTATTGAGAAACTTAAGAGATCCTTCTGTTTTGAGATGAATTTCATACCTTTTACCAAAGAATAATAGTTGGGTATAAATGAATCATGGATTTAAAGGCTGAGGGGAATCATAGGATTAAATATGTAGAGCTGGAAGGGATTTTAGAAGTCATTTAGTTTATATTTTCCACTGTAGAGATGAGGGAATTGAATCTAAGAGAAGTGAAGTGATTTTCTTTTTCTTTTTCTTTTTCTTTTTTTAATTTTATTTATTTAAGGCAATGGGATTAAGTGACTTTCCCAAGGTCGCATAGCTAGGAAATCATTAATTGTCTGAGGCTAAATTTGAACTCAGGTCCTGCTGACTCCAGTGGTGCTCTATTCCCTGCACCACCTAGCTGCCCCTATGAAGTGATTTTTCTAAGGTCACAAAATTGACCTTAGCAAGGTAGCAGAGATAAATGAGATTTGAACCCAGGGCCTCTGCCCCTTTCTGTTGTCCCACTTCCCAAAGAGAAACATGAAATAGGGCAGAATGACAAACTAATTTCACAAACCCACTATTGGGCAATGCATTCCCTAATCTTATATAGAGCTAAAAAATTTGGAGACTGTAGACATGTTGTGTGGTAGAAAGAGGAGGCTTTAGAAATCTCATTGCAAACCCCAGACTTACTACATATTTCCTGTGTAACTTTGAGCAAGTCATTTAACTTCTCTGGGCCTCAGTTTCCCCCTCTGTAAAATAAGGAGGTTGGATTAGATGGAAAGATGGTCCTTTACTGAACAAAGAGCAACATCAAATCATATTTGCTTGGCTATGGCTCAATGAAATGACAACTATTTCCTTTGCCCTACATTCTTGACCAAATGACCAGAAGCAAACCAGAGAGGATTCCTTGTATGGCTCATTCAATGATTCATTCTAGGCACAGAAATCTTATGGTCTGCCTCCAGCTGGCAGTTGGTGGGTAAACTTTTAGGAATTGAAGGGAAAGGCTTTACAGTAATCCCACCCTCTGCTACATATTTCTCTCTAAAGAGCCTTAAGGATTGCAATGTTCAGACACTGAAGGAGAAGGCACAGTGACTTTCCTTCATGTTAGAAAATGTTACTTATTAATGTCAAATGCAATAGAATAGGCAACCAGTTGAGGTGTGACCCATGTCCATCACTTTGATGGGGCTTCTGCAGAGAGGCATATTTGTAACTTAACAGTGATGAAATACCAACTGGTAGCACTCCAACCTGGTCTGGCAATAATTCATCCATCTAAGCCCAACCCGAAATGCTTTGTGCAATCAAGGGTTATTGGGATTGGGGGAAGATTCAACAGAGAATTTTGATCATATGAATTTTATTTGTGCTAAACCTTTATAATTCAATATAATCAAAATTATCCAGTTTTCATTTTATATACTCTGTCTTGTTTGATAATAACCTTCTCCCCTCTCCATAGATCAGACAATTAAACTATTCCTTGTTCTCCTAATTGGCTTATGGTCATACCCTTCATTTCAGTTTTAGAAAAACCTGTACCCGTTTCAACCATATATATATATGGTATGAGATGTCAGGTTATACTTAGTTTCTTCCATACTATTTTCCATTTTTTTTCTGCAGTTTTCATCAAATAATGAATTCTTATCCCAGAAGCTATTACTAGTCATTTACTACCATTTCTTTTGTTGCTGGTATGTTATTGTTCAGTCATTTCAGTCATGTCTTCATGACCCCATTTGGGGTCTTCCTGGTAAAGTTACTGGAATGGTTTGCCATTTCCTTCTCCAGCTCATTCTAAAGGTGAGGAAATTGAGGCAAACAGAATGAAATCACTTGCCCAGCATCACAAAGCTAATAAATGTCTGAGGACAGATGTGAATTCAGTAAGGGGCCATTCCTGATTCCAGGCCTAACACTGTACCTACTGCACCACCTAGCTGTCCCATTTCAGATTCATCTTACAGAACATATATTAAAAAAAAAGTTAAACTGCACTAAGACTTTTGGGATACCCAAGATCCCCAGTATCTTTCTTTGTCTGGTATTGCTACATATTGAATGGCATGGGCTACAGATAGAGAATATATAATGCGAGGTAAAGTAGGTAAAATACCTATTAGGGATGGAATACTATTGTTCTATTAGAAACCAGGAGGGATGGGAATTCAGGGAAAACTGGAAGGGTTTGATGCTGAGTGAGATGAGCAGAACCAGAAGAACACTGTATACCCTAACAGAAACAGGGGAGTGATGATCAATCTTAATGGACTTGCTTATACTAACAGGGCATCAATCCGGCACAATTTTGGTATATCTGCGATGGAGAATGCCATATGTATTCAGAGAAAGAATTGTGGAATTTGAACAAAGACCAAAGACTTTCTATGTACCTTTAATTTAATTTTTAAAAAAGTCTTAATATGTAATTCTGCTATATCTCATACTATATGTTTCTTCTTTAAGGATATGATTTCTTTCTCATCACATTCAACTTAGATCAGTGCATACTATGGGAATGATGTAAAGACTAACAAACTGCCTTCTGTGGGGGGTAGGGGAAGGGAAGTAAGATGGGGCAAAAATTGTAAAAGTGAAAATAAAACCTTTCTAAAATTAAAAAAATAAAATAAAATACCTATTAGGAATACATTTCTCTGAACTATTATAACCAATACTATATATTTCTGAATGCACATAGGTGTTGTAAGGATCAAAGGAGATGACAGGAATTCTACACCTTAAATGCTAGTTAGTATTTGCAGTCTTCAATTTGTAAATGAAACCTGTTTAAAAAGAATTCATTGGTGAGGCAGTTGTTTGGAATTTACATGATACAACTGTATATGTATACACATATTTTATATATATATATATATATATATATATACATATATATATGAATATCTCTGCATGTATATACAATAAAAAGATAAGAGGAACAATACTTCATACAAGAGTTCCAGAATAATCTAATAGACATGAGACAGTATGAATGAAAGTTCTGAATGTCCCAGATTTTCTGAGTTGAAGATGGGTTCTTTTACTCATGTGTAATGTTCTCAATAATATATGACCACAGGATAACAGATTTAGAGCTGGTAAAGACCTTGTAAGTCTGACACCTCCTTTTCTAAGATTAGGAAATGAGGTCCAATGGCTTGTCCAAGGTCACACAGGGAACAAGTGGCAAAGCCAGTGTGGATTAATTATATTACTGTGCTTTTTTCTCAAAGCAGTTTCAAATACTTATTCCCCCCAAATGAGGCTGTTACTGATCTCCCAAACTGTTAGCATCTTTCCCTTCACAAAAATAATTGTCTTGTATTTATGGATTTTCCGACCTCCAGTTGTCTAATGTAATCTCTCAATTATCTTGTCTGGACCAATTTACAGGCAACTATCTCCCTCATTAGAATGTAAGCAACTTGAAGACAGAATTTTTTATGTTCTTTTCTTTTCTTTTTTCAAATTAAATGAAAATATAGTTTTGAATATTCATCTTTTTTGTAAGATTCCTGTCTCCCTCCCTTTCCTCCCCCCTTTCCTTATCAGTGAGTAACTTGTTATAGATTGTACATGACAATTGTGTTTAACAGATTTCATATTAGTCACGTTGTGAAAGAAGAATTACAACTAAAGGGGAAAAAATGAGAAAAAAATAAAAAAGTTTTATTTAAATGAACATAGTATACTTTTGGTCTGCATTCAGAGTGACAGGGAATATATTTACTTTTTTTCTTTCCAGTTCTAGTGCTTAGCATAATTTCTTATTTTCTTTTTTTAAAGATTTTGTTTAGTTTGAGTTCTACAATTTTCCCCCTAATCTTACTTCCCTCCCCTTACCCCCAACAGAATGCATTTTGCCAGTCTTTACATTGTTTCCATAATACACATTGATCCAAATTGAGTGTGATCATGTCCTTATCATATCCTTACGGAAGAAACATAAAGCATAAGAGATAACAAGATCAGACAATAAGATATCAGTATTTTTCTAAATTAAAGTTAATAGTCCTTGGTCTTTGTTTAAACTCCACAGTTCTTTCTCTGGATACAGATGGTATTCTCCATTGCAGACAGCCCCAAATTGTCCCTGATTGTTGCACTGATGGAATGAGCAAGTCCATCAAGATTGATCATCATCCCCATATTGCTGTTAGGGTGTACAGTATTCTTCTGGTTCTGCTCATCTCGCTCAGCATCAGTTCATGCAAATCCATCCAGGCTTCCCTGAATTACCATCCCTCCTGGTTTCTAATAGAACAATAATGTTCCATGACATACATATACCACAGTTTGCTAAACCATTCCCCAACTGAAGGACATTTACTTGATTTCCAATTCTTTGCCACCACAAAAAAGGCTGCTATGAATCTTTTTATACAAGTGATGTTTTTACCCTTTTTCATCATCTCTTCAGGGTATAGACCCAGCAGTGGTCTTAGTATAATATTTTACACAGAATAAGTTCTTTAAAAATGTTTGTGATGGATCAGTTGATATCTATTTTGCCCATAGTAATATATGTGTGTATATTTATCTTTATCATCCATCCATCCATCCCTCCATCCATTCTATCTATCTATCTATCTATCTATCTATCTATCTATCTATCTATCTATCTATCTATCATCTTCCCTGATAGACTACAAGCTTTTTTCATTCTGTGTATTCACAGAATATCCTGCAGTACTTAGCACAAGACAGATGCTTAATAAAAGATGCTTCATTCATCTTTAGAACATTCTTGTGAAGTAGAGAGGGCAAGTTATCTCAACTAATTTTTCAAAGCATAAAAATGGGAGTTTAGTAATTTGACTAATTTCACACATTTGGTCTAAATCTACAGATCTGAATCTCTCATGTCTTAGCTTTGTACTCTTTTCCATTAAACCCTTGCCCGGTAGTAAAAGAAGAGTATCCTGTTTCACCAGTGTATAATGGGGAATAGTTAAAAAGTAATGAAAAACTTTCACAAATATTCAAAAAAATAATACAAGGCCAGGGCAACACAAAGTTATTAGTAACTTGGGGCTAGTTTCGCCTTCACAAATAGCAAACTTAGAAACTTTCCCTCACAGAAGTAGTTCTCCAGCTCTAAAATTTGTGTCCCTGTTCTTGCTAGAGTCCATTCGGTTGCTGCCTGTAGCATCTGCTGCTCCTTCTGTAGAAACCAAGAGAGTGTAGGAGTCATCCAACATGGACAAACAGGAAATGAACTCTTTCTACTGAAATAGTGGGAGGGTGGGTGTGGTGGAGAATGTTTCCATGGTTCCTTGCTGGATTTCTGATTACATTTTCCCATAGATTCCATATTACTACCGTTCACTTATGTTAGAGGTAAATAGCATTGACTATTGCCATTACAAGGGAGCCAGGTGCATTAGAAGATAGAATATAGGATCTGGAGTCAAGAAAACACTTCTTGAGTTCAAATCTGACCTCAGACACTTACAACACATGTGACTTTAGGCAAGTATCTTATAATCTTGTTTGCCTCAGTTTCCTTGCCTGTAAAATGAGCAGGGGAAGTAAATAGTAAACCACTTCAATATCTTTGCCAAGAAAACCCCCAAATGGGTACATGAAGAGTCAGACACAACTGAAAACTGCTGAACAAATCTCCATTACTGGAAGATTCCCCCCTCTTCCTAGAATCTCTTATTTCCTTCAAGACTCAGTACTTACAAACCCTGTCCTTAGTTCTCCAAAACTTTGGGTTTATTTTGCATATTTATTTATGTACCTGTTGTCTCTTCAGCTAATAATGAGTATTGGCTTCTTGAGTACAGGACAATTTCTTATTTTATTTCTTCTTTGCATTTCCCATAATGATTGGTGAATAAAAAGGGCTTAAGAAATGCCACCTTAATGATTTCATGATTCCATTAGCAGCACAAGCATGATATGGATGTAAAGGGTTGTAAATAGTAGGAATAATCCAGTTTGGGGTGTCATGGAATGAGTAAGATAAAAGTAAACAATTACACTGCTGGTGGAGCTGTGAACTCATCCAACCCTTCTGGAGAGCTATTGGGAACTATGCCCAAAGGGCAACAAAAATGTGCATACCCTTTGACCCAGGAATACCACTACTGGGTCTATACCCTGAAGAGATGAGGGAAAAGGGTAAAAATATAACTTGTACAAAAATATTTATAGCAGCCCTGTTTGTGGTGGCAAAGAATTAGAAATCCAGTAAATGTCCTTCAATTGGGGAATGCCTTAGCAAACTGTGGTATATGTATGTCATGGAATACTATTGTTCTATTAGAAATCAGGAGGGACGGAATTTCAGGGAAACCTGGAGGGATTTGCATGAACTGATGCTGAGTGAGATGAGCAGAACCAGAAAAACACTGTACACCCTAACAGCAACATGGGAGTGATGTTCAACCTTGAAGGACTTGCTCGTTCCATCAGCGCAACAATTGGGAACAATTTTTGGCTGTCTGCAAAGTAGAGTACCATCTGTATCCAGATAAGGAACTGTAAACCCCAGATGTCTTATGGTTTGATCTGGTTACCTCTGAGAATTCTGTTCTCTTTAAGGATATTATTTCTCTCTCATCACACCCAATTTGGATCGAGGTACAACATGGAAACAAAGTAAAGACTGATGGAGTGCTATCTGTGGGGTGGGGGTGGGGGTGGGGGGAGGGAAGCAAGATTGGGGGGAAAATTGTAAAACTCAAATAATATCTTTAATAAAAATTAAAAAAAAAAAGAAATCATGAGTGACTGGAGTTCAGAAAAGCCTGGAAAGTCTTTCATGAACCATTGCTGAGTGAGGTAAGCAGAACCAGGAGAACACTGTAAACATTAACAGCAACATTGTGAGATGATAAACCATGATGAAAGCAGCTCCTCTCAGCAGTTGAATGATCAAAGACAATCCTAAGGGACCTGTTCCTGAAAATGCTATCCACATCCATACAAAAATCTATGGAATCTAAACACAGAGTAAGGCACACTATGTTCACTTTTAAAAACTTCTTTGATTTTTTTTCTTTCTTATGGTTTTTTGTTCCCTTTAGTTCTAATTCTTCTTTCACAACATGACTAATACGGAAATATGTTAAACATGATTGTACATGTACAACCTCTATTGGATTGTTCACTGCCTTTGGAAGGGGGGGATAAGGAAGGTTGGTTGGAAAAATGGGAAACTAAAAAACTTGTAAAAAGATGAATGTTGAAAATTTTTGCATGTCATTGGAAAAAATTAAAATTTTAAAAATAAAATAGAGGCAATTTTCTGAAAAAAAATAGAAGTAAACAAGGGATTGAATTTCTCATAAAGGAGTCAAGATTAGGAAGAGACCCTAGTTTATTCATAGGAGAAGTGATAGCCTTGCAAAGTTCCAATATGGGGAGGAATGGGAGTTCACAGGGAAGACAGGGATAAGACATAAGGAGAGATAAGGGATAAGGAATGATAAAATATTATAATCAAGTAAGGAGAATGCTTGTGGGTGATGACAAGGATAAAAGTATAATCATTTCAGAGCTATAATGGAAGAATAAGCTATGAGAATTGGAAAGATTAAGAAACTGAGGAGCTGGAGTATAAAAAAAAAGAAATGTTTTCTGATTGACAGATTGAAATGGGCTTTTAACGGCTTGATCTGGGACTCTAATCAATTCCTATGACATTGTCCATATGGCAAAAATCTGTCTTCCAAAAATTCTGTTCCAAAAATTGCCTTTGAAATTTCTGTCCAGTGACAAAGGACTCATTTCTAAAATATAGAGAGAACTGAGTCAAATTTTTTTTTAAAAAAAAGCCATTCCCCAATTGACAAATGGTCAAAGTATATGCAAAGGCAATTTACAGATGAGGAGATCAAAGCAATCCATACTCATATGAAAAATTGCTCTAAATCATTACTTATTCGAGAAATGCAAATTAAAGCATCTCTGAGGTACCACCTCACACCTCTCAGACTGGCCAATATGACCAGAAAGGACAATGATCATTGTTGGAAGAGTTGTGGGAAATCTGGGACACTATTACATTGTTGTTGGAGCTGTGAATTCATCCAACCTTTCTGGAGAGCAATTTGGAACTGTTCCGAAAGGGCAACAAAAATGTGCATATCCTTTGATCCAGCAATACCACTACTGGGTCTATATCCTGAAGAGATGATGAAAAAGATTAAAAACATCACTTGTACAAAAAAGATTCATAGCAGCCCTGTTTGTGGTAGCAAAGAATTGAAATCAAGTAAATGTCCTTCAATTGGGGAATGGTTTAGCAAACGGTGGTATATGTATGTCGTGGAACACTATTGTTCTATTAGAAACCAGGAGGGATGGGAATTCAGGGAAGCCTGGAGGGATTTGCATGAACTGATGCTGAGAGAGATGAGCATAACCAGAGAAACATGGTACACCCTAACAGCAACATGGGGGCAATGATCAATGTTGATGGACTTGCTCATTCCATCAGTGCAACCATCAGGGACAATTTGGAGCTGTCTGCAATGGAGAATACCATCTGTATCCAGAGAAAGAATTGTAGAGTTTGAACAAAGACCAAGGACTATTAACTTTAATTTAGGGAAAAAAACTGATAACTTTTTGTCTGATCTTGCTCTCTTATACTTTGTTTCTTCCTTAAGGATATGATTTCTCTCTCATCATTCAGTTTGGATCAATGTATATTAATGTAAAGACTGGGAAATTGCCTTCTGTGGGGGGGGGAGTGAAGTAAGATTACGGGAAAAATTGTAAAACTCAAAATAAATAAAATCTTAAAAAAAAAAGAAATTTCTGTCCAGGATCTATTTTTAAGATGGAGACTACACATACTGGTCACTTAAGTGGTGAAGATCAGAAAAGACAACTTGTGAAAAGTTCAGTGCAACCTTGAAAGTGTTAGGTAAATGTTATCAATGATGATGGTGATTTTCCTTATAAATCTCACCAAGTAGTTGACTGGAAGGATGCATTTTAAAAATATACTGGATTAAATAATGTAAATAGAAGAGTCGTGAAATTTATCTAAGTGACAGACAAGTCATTCTATTTATTATATCAGAAAGCAGAAAACCTAACATAACATTTAAGACATATTCTCAGTGTTCTTTAAGTGAAAATACTGCATCATGCATAAAAATTTATAATATAGTTTGTGGAGGAGGAAGGGTTAGAGAAATTATATTAAGAATTCAACAAGCTCCTTTGAACTGGGTGAAATATATGTAAAGGTAAGCATAGGAGAAGATTGCTGAAAATAAATGGCAAAATACAGCTTAGGATTCGGATAACAAAGAGGTTGGTAGCTTGTAGTTTGTACACAAACATCAAACCTATAAAATAGGAATATTTTTTCAAGAAGGGAATGGGCAGATGATGGGGAGAGTGAACAAGACAAAAAAGTGAATTATCTTGCAGGAAAATGACTCCTTACTGATTTGGGAGTCCTATCATGATCAGTTAACTCTGAGAAATCAGATCACCGATTCATTAGAGCAAAGATTAGAAGAAAATATGGGAAAAAAGGAAGACTCTTACCAATAATTATCCATAGCAGACAAAATTCTTCTCTGAGAAAGAATGAAAAGTGTAGAGAATGCTAGATGCTTGTGTTTATTGGTCATTTTTAATAAAACAGTAACTTGATGCAAAGTAAAATCATAAAGTTTCTTTTCTCTTTAAAAATATTTTTACTGACCTCTCCAGTGTTCACTAAAGATGTCTTTTTCCCCCATTCAAAAATTTTCCTTTATAACAAGAAAAACATTTAAAAAAAGAAAGAAAAAAAAGAGCAGGTCAGCAATACCAAACTACATATTAACTATACCTGATAATATTTGTAATCTATAACATCTGCAGATTTCAAATTTGTAAAGATAGGAGAGAGTTATATTTTCTCAATGGTTCTCGGGAAAAGTTTGGTCATTATACATAGATAATGAAGGATTTCTTCTAAAAAGCTATCTTCCACAGAAATATTTTTGTCAATTAATATTACTTTACAGAGATAACTCTGTTGCATTCTCTTATGATTATCAAAAAAGAGAATCTGTATTTTTATAACCAGGATGGAAAATAGCCTTTGAGGAGTTAAAATGAAACATTATTTTCTAACAGGTTGGTTCTCTAGATAGTTCCTGTCTCCAAAAGACATTGTGATAACTGAAACAAGTCCCAAAATGCTATTGAAATTCTTCAAAGTGATCTACAAGCAATCAGAAATGTTTGACCTAACCAAGAGACCCCAAAAGGACAAAAAAGAATGACTACCGACCAGTCTTTGGAATATAGTTAGATCATGGGGTCCATAATGATGACAATCTTAGAAGGAAGTTCTCATTTTGCCTCTGAATTCCTAATTAAGGAGAGGAAATAAAAGCTGTGAATGTTACAGAGTTCAGAGAAAGAAGAGGTAATGGTAAAACTCAATAAGGGATGTTGGGTCAAGTGGGATGAAAAAAATCTCAAGAATGAAATTCTGAATATACAAGCACACAAATCTCACCAAGAAGAAAAGGGAAAGAGACTGTTTTGCTTAATAGGGAACTTCCTGACCAATTAAGATTTAGAAAAAAGGAGAGGTAGAAAAGAGTGGTATTAGTCCCATAGGAAACACTGTCAAAAAATGAAGCTAGTGATGAATGTTTAAGGACAAAATGGGGCTTTTTGAAAGCTATCTTGGGAGCAGGCAAAATTATGAAAGAAGGGACAGGAATTCTGCTTAAATTGGATGGGACATCAATAATGACTGAAAGACAGAGGTCAAAATTCTTCATGCTATTTGACTTCTATCTTTTTCTCTAAGGAGAAGGAGATCTATGAAGTAGGAAGGAATGAGCAAAAATAGTTTCCAAGGAGCTGAAACCCAAGATGAATAAGATATTTAGAGGGCACCAAGCTGCCCTCTATAAATTTAAATCCCCAGAAATAAAGAAACTTAAAGAAATATAGTTACATATTAATATTATATTACATTTTTTGCTAAGTGATTTGCATTCAGTATTTTAACTGAGTCTTGTAATAACACCATGAGGTGGAAACTACAGAGATCATTTTTCTAGTTTCATAGACAAGGAAATTGTGGTTCACAGAGAGAAAAATCAAGTGCAGGAACCATTAAGTCATACTATGTCCCAAGGTACTACAATAACTTGTGGGAAATGATTGTTAAATCACTGTCATAGATCTTTGGAGAATTGTGAAGAATCATTTGAGTTGGGAAGGGTCTGGTGTTTGTAAAATAGAGGCTGACAACCTTGACTGAGTCCTGGAAGATTTTTTTTAAACAAAATATTAATGGGATGCTTCAAAAAGATTTCCAAAAGGAAATTATGATCACAAAAGTCAACATGTCTTCATCAAGAACAGGTCAAGCAAGTCTATCTCATTTCTTTTTTTTGGACAGGATTACTAGATAGATGATGAGAATGCTATAGACCTACTGTATCTGGATTTCAAAAAAGCACTTAGAAAAACAAAGTCTTAGTGTTATTCTTACAGCAAAAATGGGAGAAATATGGGCAAGGCAAAGGTTCAATTAGGTTGAGTGGGAATTTATTCAACTACTAGTAGTCATCCAATGTATTATATATTCATATGGGGAAGGGGTATATTTCAGTCTTACAAGGATCTAGACTTACCTTTCTCTGCTCAACATTTTCATTAATCATTTAGAGAAAGATCGAGGTGACAAACTTACCAAGATGATACTGAAATATTATATTGAAGGAAAGGCTTAGGATATGAAATACTTTCAAGAAGTCATAATGATAGTTAAAAATCTGAAAATACAATGTAATTAAAAATGAATGCAAAATCTTAAAAATGGTATTCAAAAACTGACTACATGAGCATAGGTTAAGGATGTCGTGGCTAAATAATAGCTGATGTGGAAAAAGATGTGATATAGTGTGATATAGGGCCAAAACCTTCAACTGAATGTAGGTGACTCTCACTGACCCCTGGTTACTCTACATCTAAAATTCTGTGCTCAGTCTGGAGCAGTCTGTTTTAGGGGAAACACAGATAAGCTGTAGATCATTCAGAATAAGGGAATTAAGGTTCACAGAAAAATCAAGTATAGGAACCAGAATGGTAGATGGACTGTTAGCCATGGATTCTTTTAAGGAACTTGGGCTGTTTAGCCTAGAAAATCTAGTGGGGATAGAAAAGCTCTGGTGAAGAGGTATTCAATTTATTTCTCTTGACTTTATTGGATAAATCTGGAAGAAGTAGATGGAAGGTGCAGAGACACAGATTTAGATGTGGGGAAAGCAAGACTATCCTAACTACCAGAATTATACGAGTTGATCAGATTGCCTATACAGGTAAATGGGTTTCCCATCTCTAGAATTCTTTAAAGGGATGCCAGGTTGTCAGAGAAGTTGCAAAGAAAATTCTTGATTATATATAGTTTGAATCAGATGACCTCCAAATTTGCTTTCAATGTTGAGATTCTGTGAATTACTCTATTCCAAATAATACCTATTACATAGAACACATGGACATGAACTAAGAGTAAAAAAAACAGTGGCTCTTGATCTGTTTCCAAGAATTTGCTTATTTTACATTGAAATACACAACTTCACTGGAAATTTCTATAGGAATCTCAAGCTTGGACAAAGCAATAAGAATTTGGAGATTACATTTGCCTTTTCTACATTGAAAGAGGTTGCTAGAAGAATTTTACAACAAAAAATCAAAAACACAGCAAGGAAGACTGAGATTAAAAAAAAAAGGTACCAAGAACAAAAGTATAAAAATTTTAAAATCCATGGTCCTGGAAGAAAACAAATTAATTTTAATGGTCATATGAAATATGTACTTGTAACAAATTTTCCAAAACTTGGTTTGTAAAATCTAGACTTTGGGAAGTTGTGCTGTATCTAAAGGTAAGAGCTGTTGTCACTTCAGAGATGGTGATATTCCTGAGTCACCAATAATACAAAATCTGGGGACACAATAATTGCAGCTATTAGAAGAATGAAAACTTGTTGAAGTTCATCTGAAAAATGAGTCTTCTTTGGTATTATGTTCTACAATGTGGAGGCCAATAATGGCTATTAAAAACTCAATTTATCTGTAGGAAAATCTCTCACAGTCAATAAATAAGCTAGGCAGGAAAGTGGGTCTATAGCTAAAGAGAGCATAAAATCCTAGGTTTCATAAACTCAATTTTCAGTCTCTGCTTTTACAAACTAATCATTATTTAGCTTTTTTGAACAATAGTATAGAATGTTTTCTTTCTTTTTAAAAATTAACTGCAACCTTTTCTCTTCTTTCCTAGTTGAATAAAACTACAGTTATCCCTTCCGCATTGCAGGGGGGTTAAGGTGCGGAGCCCCTGCAATCTGGAAAATTCATATAAAATGTTTTGGCCCTCCATCGAAAAAAGAAATAGTCTGAATTTTTTCATTTATGGGTGTTTAAGGTTCCCTATATAACATTTGGGTTAATTATTTAGTCATAGGCTCTGTGTTGTGTGCTGGCCTTCATATGCTTTCTGTGGCTTCTGCAAAACTCCCCCAAATTTCCATTTGATTTTTTCTGCCAAACTGCAATATGCTGAAATTGTGATGGAGAAATTTACAATATGGAAGGGATACCTAACTATACAAGGGCAATCTAAAACTGTTCGAACAGCCTGGTCCTTTATTTGAGAGAACTAAATCAATTCCACTCATTTACTATCCCTCTCTTCCTTGGGTATTTAAAACAGTACCTTCTTATCTATGAGAGTCAACAAATATGAGTCAACAATGATTCCCAGACAAAGTCCCAGATAGAAATTGCCCTCTGTCATGATAAATATGAAATTCACTTGCTTTTATCTCATTTAATTACTACTAGACTCTAAAAAAAGGTAAAGAAAAAAGAAATGAAGCCATATTTCATAAAAATGAATTCAATAATTCTCTGAATATGAGATGGGATTTCTTTCAACAAACATTTATGAACATCTACTTAGAAGATCTGAGAAAATGTGCTAGATACTAGAACAGTAAAAACTGAAAAAGGCCCTGTCTTCAAAGAATTTTTATTCAACTGAAGTTGAATCTTTTGTTTAGATTTTCATTCAAATCTTCTAAGGCTAGTTTAATTGTTTTAAGATGTTGTACAAAGTATACTTTAGATCAGGACTCTTGCCACCCTTCATACTCTTGCCATTCACCTTTATCTCCCTTCCTGGTCTCATTTTTAGTTTCTGTTTTCCTTTCCTTTCTGCCCCCAAAATGTTTATATTTTATTCTATGAATTCTTCCTTCCCTAAACCAATTCTCCATGATTCCATCATCCTCTGACTCCCTAGCTCCTTAGATAATTTTTTCAGAAAATAAAAGCTTTTTTCTCTCTCTCTTCTACAAAAAAACAAAAACAAAAAGAAAACAATACACAAGGGCACAAAATAAAACTCATATTCCCCTGGACTAAATGAGAAAGTAACAGAGTAGATAAACCATTTCAGGATGATGGGAGAAAAAGGAGAGTAGCAAATGATGAAGACTAGATTTAGGTACTGTTTTCCATCTGATGGGACAAGATGATTTTTCTTATCTTCATAAATACGGGGGTCAGGTATTAGGGTTTATGGGGGAAAGAAAGTATTAGTAGCTTAGGGATGATAGTACTGGATGTTCCTTATCTTTTAGGTTTCTAAATAAAACTGTTTTACATCCCATATTTATTGACCCTGGGCAAAGAAGTACAAATTTGAAAGTTATCTTTGACCCTTCTAGTTATAAAAAATGGGTAATGAAAATAAACTCAGCAGGAAGATATTCATGCTAATAATAACCCATATTTCTATTGCACTTTTATAGCAATAAAGCAAAGTTTACTGTATAATTCTTATTGAGCAAGATACCTCTTGGTGAGATCAGTTCTCCTGCCATTGTCAATCCTGTTTTATAGAAGTGGCAAGAATTAGGAGAGGTGTCAGAGAGCATCTGCACCTAGGTTTTCCAGACTCCATCTCTGACAATGTGCCTACTACACCACACTCTCATATCAAACTGCAATCTGACAATGTAAGCTAACATTAAATTTGATTAAATAAAACTTAAATATAAATGACAGTCTTCCCTTGAATATCTGAGATTTTACTTAGGGAGTCTAGAGGACTTTACAAGGTAATGGAGATGAAAAGATAAAGTAAGGAAAAGGGCATCAGACTTGGGAAATGATCTCTTATTCAACAAAATGCAAGTTTGGGTAAGTTCTATCAATCAACTGGTATTTATTTAATACTTTCTAGTCTATGTTAAGTATTGGGAATACTAAGGAAGGCAAAATCAGTCCCACATTAAGGAGCCTGCCTTGTTATAGAGAAAAAACAAATGTGAATCGGAGCATAGAATGTAAATGAAGAATATATGGAGAGTAACATTAGAATAAATTGCACTAGTCATTGAGAGAACCAAAATTGGCCCCCTGGAGAAAGTGGGGGCTCAATGTGGGTCCTAAAGGAAGGGGGTTCCAAGACATATACTTTAGGAAAATTGCTTTTGTACTTGGATCAAGAATGAATTAAAATGGGGAAGATCTTGAAGCAAGGAGACCCATCAGAAGGTTACTGCAGTTGTCCAAGAGAGAGAAGATGAAAACCAGAACCTGGCAGGAGGCTGGCTGAGTCAAGGGAAGAGATGTATATGGTTTTGTAAGGAAATTAAAAACTTTGGCAACTGATTACATATGTGGGAGTGATGGATGGCAATATGGTTGTGAAACTGAGGGACTAAAAGGATGCTAGTATCCCTGAGAATAGTAAGAAAGTTCAGAAGATGGGAAGGTTTGGGGGAAAAAGAATGACTCTTTGGACATGTTGCTTTAGAGATGCCTACAAGAAATGTAATTAATGATTGGTAGGTGATGAGGGGGCTGGAAATCAAGAGAGTAGACAAATCTGGGAATCATCCTCAAAGAAATGAAATCCATTCTATGGGAAAGATAGGATTATCCATAAGTACAGGAAAAATTAAAAAAGGATCCAGGACTGAGCCTTGGGAGACACTCATAGTCAATAAACATGACATGAATAAAGATCTAGCAAATGAGACTGAGTAGTAATTAGACAGATAGGAGGAAAACAAAGAGAGCAGTGCCAAAAAGACCTAGAGGAGAGAAAGTATTCAGGAGAAAAAGGTTGTCATCAATATCCAAAGATTGCCGAGATATCAAGAACAATGAAGATGGAGAAGAGTTTTAGCAATTAAGAGACAATAAGAACAAGTTTCAGTTAAAAATAGATCAAAAGAATGTTTAGAAGACAGTAAAATGAAAGGAAGGGGAACCATGGATTGTAGAAATCGTTTTCAAAGAATATAGATGAGCAGGGGAGAAGAGATATAAATGAAAGCTGGCAAGTATAATAGAACATACTTAAGTTCTTTGAGGATGGAGGAGATGAGGACATGTTTATAGGAGGCAGGGTAAGCATCTGTAGAGAGAGGAAGAGATAGAAGATTAGAGAGTAAGTCCAATATGCTAGAGAAGATGGGGGGGATATACATAGGATGAGTACATAGCAAGGGGTTACCCTTGGCAAGGAGAATTCAGTGGAGGAAGTGATGATGTGAAAGGTATATAAAATGTAGAGGTAAGAAAAAGGGGATCACTTTGAATGCCCTCAAATTTTTGTCTGAAGACAAAGAGCTGTTACATTGAGTGGAGTATGAATCAAATAGGAGGGAGTTGCCTTCTTGTAGGGAGGATCTAATGGATTAGATTAGGCAGGTACTAAAGTTTCCTCCTGTTTGGTCCAGCAGTAGGTGATTTGTAAGCAATGAGGCAAATGGTGGAGTTGGAGTCCTGCAGGAAGTTATCTGTAACTGGAAGGAGGTGGGGAGATAAAGAGATTCAAAAGTAAAGAACAGTGTAGAGCTAAATTGGTTTACCAAATGGTCAATACTGATAAGGGAGAAGAGTGCAGTGAGAGCAAAGATGATGCCAGGATAGAAAGGGAGTTTAGGTGGATTAAGTCATAAGGAGAGATGAAAAGATAAAAGAGTAAGATAAGATGAAAGAATTTCAGCATTCTTGGCTAAGAAAGTAGAATATTCACTAGCAAAAGCAATACTATCCCTGTTTGAATGGCTAAGATGGAGCTGAAGAGCAAATCAGAGATGTTGATAAAGAACTGAGGGGTTAGGGTATTTGAGGGAACAATATATATCTTGAAATCCTGTAGTATGGGGGGGGGCAGGAGTTGAGATGGAGAGAAGGGACCATGTGCTAAGCACTGAAATAATTTACAGCAAGGGGAAAATATCCTGGCACCCATAAGATAACAGGTACCTCAATCTGGACTGGGTGATAAATTTGGATTGCATGAACTTTAAAGAAGGAGAAGTTGCTAAGTAATGGCTGTAGAGGAAGAATCTGGAAAAGGCAAAAGGCAACTACTCCACTCTATGTGACTGAGAAGGTAAGTCTATATGAAGAAAGGAACCAACAGTAGAAAGGGTAGCCCCAGGGATGCAATGTAATCACAATAGGTCAGGTCTTATAAGTGACAGAAAATAAGACTGGGAAAAGAAAAAGTTTAAGATGAAAGGAAGTTTGTTCCCAGAGGGTACCAACATGGACAGGTGGGAATTGGAAAATAGTGATGAAAAATTAGGGAGCTGTATGTGAGACATGGCTTAGGATTGAGGTTGGGCATAGGAGTTGTTTTTTAAGGAGGATTTGAATCTCAAAAGAGTATTGAGTAGAAGGTATTCTCAGCAATAAAATGGCTTAAGACAATTCCAAAGGACTCATGATGAAACATGCAATCTGCCTTCAGAGATAGGACTGATATTGTGTGAATACAGATTGAATTATTCCTTCCTTCCTTCCTTCCTTCCTTCCTCTTCCCCCCTCCCTTCCTTCATTTTCTTCCTTTCTCTTCTTCCCTTCCTCTTTCCTTCTTGTACAAAATGGCTAATATGGAAATGTTTTACATGATTGTACATATATAACCTATAACATATTGCTTACTATCTGAGGAAAGGGGGGAGGAGTGAAAGGGAGAGAAGGATAGAATTTGGAATTCAAAACTTTAATGAAACAACAAATTTAAAAACTTCTTTAATATGTAATTGGGGAAAAATAAAAATAAATATTTTTAAAAGAGTAGAAGATCCATGGGAGTATGTGAACCACAGACAGAGTAACAGGGAGGTCTGCTGAGGAAGGTAGATGAATAAATCAATGACTTGTGTCCTTGCCCTGCTGTATTGTTTTAAGTAGGGGTAAGTCTTCTAGTGATTTGGTTTGAGAGGCCTTGGGAGGTGATTGGTTTTTGCCCTGAGAACCACACCATGCCCTAAGCAATCCTGACAAAGAAGCAGGAGATGGCTTCTACCAGTCCAGAAGCCTTTCAGTTAGGAGATACTTTGTCCCACTAACTGGGACCTCAGGCTCTTTGCCTCTACAATGGGGCTGAAGTATCTATTCACTGTTTATCTCACAGAGCAACTGGGAAGAAAATACTTTCAATATTTATAGAGACGTTAGCTGTGATTATGATTATGGTTTAAATACCAAAAGTTGTTTTCTTCATTTGCCTGAAGGTAAATTCCTATACAGGGAATTTGTTTAACTGGACAGGACCAAGAATAGAACCTCATTCTTTTGACATTCAAGTGTCTGAGTGCCTACTCCCCCAACCCATATGCTGGTTTACTTTTTATTTTATTTCTTTCTAACTCAAGCACCTGAATATCTGAGGTTGTTTCTCTTTTTTGCTTTTTTGTTGTTTCAATTCCCACAGAAAAGACTCAGTGGTCAAAATAGGCTTCTACCTCACAGGACATATTCCAAAAGATTAGGCTTTTAAAAAAATTTTTTAACAAGACTTGTGATTTCATCAGTGTAATGAGTCCTCAATGAGTAACTTTCATTGCAAATGCATATTGGAATTTTTTTGTAACCAAGTCTTGAAAATTTCTTAGGGCAAGGAGAAATTAAACCACTTGTCAAGGTTCAACCAATTAGCATGAGTTAGAGGTGAGACTTGAACTCAAACCTTCTCCACTCCAAGACTTGGATATAAGAATGATTTTATTGAGACTTTTTCCCATTATTTCCTTTTTCACCATTCTCTCCAAGGTTTTATTGATCTTTATAGCATCCCTTCATATTGGATTCTTTAATAAGCTGTAAAAACCCTCTGGAGCTTTAGGGGAGATTTAGCCTTTCACTCCCTAAATTCAGTTTTAGACTGGGAACTTTTGCCAAGATGATTCATTTATGAGGCCGAGGACCTGAAGCTTATCCCTGGATGTCTATCAATTGCCTCTCCCTTGGTTCTCCCTCTGACTACTAACTCCCAACCCCCATCTGCTCCCCACTCATCAGAGAGGGTGTGGGTTTCTTGGGACAGTGTGTTCTCCATTCCTTCTGTTCTCTCAGCCACCTTTCTGGTGGTCCATTGTTCTTCATTCTAATAGCAGCTGGGACAGCATTTAAATTAGTATAAAAAAAAAGAAATGTACCATCATGTTGGGGAAAAAAGAACTGTCCTACCCTTGTGTGGTTAGGAGAACAAAAGGCTTCCCAACAGAAGGCATCAATTAGCTTAGTCAATGCCAATTCTGACAAGCCATTAATAATATGTCATAATCACCCTCTCCCCATCCCCCAGAACCTACCATCCAAAGGATGGAGAGCCAACGATCAGGCCAATCAGAAATTGCTATGCAGAGAAAAGGGATGGGATGAGTGGTAGAAAGAAGGATCCCCAAAACACGAGACCTTTGGGATCCAATCTATCACATCACGACTTGTCTGAGGTGAAAAACTAACCCCATTTGAGTATTCCTGAAAACATTTTTCTAATTCCGTTTCAGAAAGGCACAATGAAGAGGATATAGTTATTTAAAAGAATAAAAGTGGGCCACTATTTTCTTCTGGATAGGGGAAATGGGAATAGGAAGAAAGGGAGAGGATGAATACCCCCAAATGATGCTTTTAAAAAAGGCTGGCACTATCATACAAAGAAGGCAGTTATCACATAGCTCTTCACCGTAGCCAAGGCAAAGAAATGGTACTCCCCCGAAGCTACTTCGGTGCTCTGACTTCCTCTCTCTCTCTCTCTCTCTTCAGGGCTGCCCTTGATTTAAACAAGATTTCACCTGGACAATATATGGGTGGGGGAGGTAGAGGAAAGAACACATGGTAAATAAATACCTTAACGGTACAGCAATAGCCCTAGGGTTCAGACTTCCCTATGGACAGCTGTCTTGAGTTAAACTCTGGCTCTTGTGTTAAAGGACAGAATCCCAAAGGGGGAAAGGACCCCAGGAGATCATCCATTCCAACCCTTACCTGACTCTTGGATTTTCTTAATGAATTCTTCAGCCAGGGCACTTCTAGACTTTGCTTGGAGACTTGCAGTTAAGGAGGCAGCTGTATTCATTGTGGGAGAGCTATGAGACTTAGGGAGTGTTTCTTTTTCTACTCAGCAGAAACCTGCTACACGGTGTAGATATGTAGACTCTGCTGGATGCTCCGGGAAGGACCCAATGCTAGAACTGGGAGTGGACTCAAGGGAGACTAGGCAGATAAGTAGTCATAAATTCATCTGATATGCCTTCTGCATTGTCACTGGCTCCCACATTGCTACATTCTGTGTATTTGGGGTTAATGAATCATAATACTGACACTAACTCTAGGAACAGTCACCTCCCTCCCACACACACACCCCAGGATGACCACACAAGGGGAGGAAATGCAAGGTCAAGGCTGCTGAGCCTCCTGGCTGTGTCTGGCTGCTCCCCCACACTCTTCCCTCACTGAAGTTTAGGAACACATTACTGCGACTTTTCAACCATTAATTCTCATCACAATGTTCTTACTACCTCAACTCTCTACAACAAGGAACTCATCCAACCTCACCCTGTTCTTTTCCCCCAACTTTATTCACAGTACTCTAGCCTACTGCCACACATCTCTAAACACCCCCCCTGTGAGAATTGGAACAATTAGCTGCTTGGGGCCCCAATTAGCCTCCCAACCTCCCTGGTGCACATGTCTCAAATACTAACAATGTAATTTAAAAGCCCCAAATGAAGAAAGATCTTCTCTGGGCTCCAGGTTTCATGGTTTCAATTCCCAGGTGATTTTTTTTTCCTATTTCTCTTTTGACAAAAAAAGTTCTTTATGATGTCATCTAGTTAAAATACTTATTATTTCAATAATGATGAAGATGACTCCTAATATTTATATAATGTTTCAATACCTAATCCCAAGGGCTCTTTGTATCTCTTTTTCTCAGAAGTCTCATCTTTTTCCACTCTCAGGCATTTTCTCTGAGTGGGAGATCAACCAATCAATGAGCACACATTTTTAAAGTCTTACTATGTGCTAGGTAGACAGTCTAGCGATGAAATTATAGCTATTTCTCCCTTTAGGATTTCTAGTAGAAGAGATCTTAGAAATCATCCTGTGCAACCCCCTAATTTTATCGATGAGACCCAGAGATGTGAAGAGATATTCCCAAGGTTATATTAATAATGAATGGTAGAGCAAAGATTCAAGCCCAGGTTTTCTCACTAGGAACCTAGGCTCCTTGTAGAGTTCCCTTCATAACAATGCCTTCCCTCTGATTAATTCCAACTTAGCCTGATACATCTTGTTTGTTCATATATGTTTTCATGTTGTCTGCTTCTTGTGAGCACGGATTGTCCTTTGGCTTTCTTTGTATCCCCTAGTAGATAGTGACTGACTACCAGAGTGCTTTTCCCTGAGAATTTCTCAACACAACTGCTCAGTTCTTATTCTTCCTGGTCTCACTATTTTGTCATCATAATGAATAATTTACTGAGTACCCAGAATGTGGCTGTCACCGTTCAAACAATCAGGATGTTACTTAAAAGGGAGGTGACCTTGCTTGTGGGAAAATCAGTGGTTATTCAGTTAACTTTCCCAGTCTGGGACTCTTCCCTGTTCCTTCAAAATATCAACCTTTCAGAGCTTTCTGATTAGCCAGGCTAGGATTTCCTCCTTCCTCTAGTCCTCTTCTCATCCCAAAGAATCTTTCTTCAGGGACTGCCATCTGACTTGGTCTCAAAAAAAAAGACTGTCATCCCCACTTAAGCTGCTATATCTATATCTATATCATCTATATCTGTATCTATATCTATATCTATATCTATATCTATATCTATATCTATATCTATATCTATATCTATATCTATATCTATATCTATATCTATATCTATATCTATATATATTCATCGTGGACAATGGCTATGGAGTCCCAAGACCCAGACTTCCACAAGGAGTCAAAAGTCCTGTGCCTCAGTTACTCATCCACAAAATGATAGGGTTGAACCAGATGGCTTCTGAGGTCCCTTCTAGATAGAAATTAGGATTTTATGATTCCTCCACTTGCAACATCAACTGTTGACTCTTCCAGAAAAGATGATGCCTCCTTCCATTAGAACAGCACTGTGCTTCCCAGGATATCTAGTAAAGCAAGAGTTAATCTAAACTGATGTCAATCTACTCATATATTTATTCTCTCTCTCTCTCTGTTTGTCAAAAGCACAAACATTATATTCAATCCAAAAAAAGGGGGAAATAGTAGTCTGTGGTCATTTTCCGGGGGACAAGTAAATTCAATCCAAATAATGACCATCTCTGGTGGATGTCTGTGCCTTTGAAAGAAGGAGGCTGATGTGTAAACACAACTTACAATTAAGCTGCAAGTTTCCTTGTGCTTTCAATAAACTCCATTTAAAAGAGTGGTGACATGACTTTTTCTTTAACAAAACTTCAAAGTCATTTAGCTCGACAGGACAGCTGCAGTCCTAATTCCTCTGGGCAAAACCAAACAAAATCAACAAAACACAATTTGCTAAATTGCAAGTAGCTAAAATTCTGGTTTACGAATCTGGAGATTCATACCTTCCAATTTATTAGAGATCGACAATTGTCTCAGATGGACTCTGCTATGCACTTTATCAGTCCAAATGGAGAGGAATCAATGAAATGCCAAGTTTCATTTTACTAACCAAATATTTCCTGTATGTTATTGTTGCACCGTCTCAAAAGAAAACAATAACAAACACCCAGGGCAGAGAATCGTTCTTTCTTGTGGGATTCTGCAGACACACAACTTCTGATCACAATGAGAGTTTTGGCAACCTAGAGGAAGCTTGTCCACATGCAGTGATTGCTAGCCCCACCCTTAGTAATATTCTTTTCTTCCTTTACAAGACATATTTTGAAAAGTAGCTGAAGGTCATTTCTGTGATATTTGACGTATTTCTGGGCAGAAGCAAAAGCATTGATTTCCATTAGCTGATAATATCTAGCCCCTACATTCCAAAGAAACCCTAAGAGCTCTTAAGGTTGGAAGCAAGACTATAGAAGTTGTTTCTTTGGGTTTTACCCATGTGTGTGTGTGTGTGTGTGTGTGTGTGTGTGTGTGTGTGTAACTTAAATTCCTGCCTATAGTCTTAAATGGTAGAATGAGATAGGTTAAAATGGTAGATTCAGTTATATACAGAAGCAAGAGATGTACAGAGGATTAGAGATAGGAACTATGGCTGGCACCACTGAGAGGTGCAACCTAGCAGCAAAGGTCAAGCAGAAAAACAAAATCTAAAACTAAGGTTTCAAAGACACTCAGTATCCAAGTAGGTTTGCACAAGCACAAACTTCCCACCCAATTTTCCATTATCATTGCCACAAGCTGGGCAGCATCCCCTTTGACCTGGTGTTCCCTTTAACTTTTTGCCCCCTCTGGAATGAGCTCCTGCTGTGGAGCTTCCACACTAGAAGCTTCATTGGAAATGGCTGTGCCTGAGCTGTGGAAAACAGAATTTGGTTTTTGGATATAAAGCAAAATTAGACTTGAAATAAAACTTTCCTTTCTTTCCCCAATCTTCTGGGGTATCTTTGTCTGAAGTCATTTAGTTATTGGGTGTGGTGCTTAAAAATATATGTAATGTAATTTAAGAAGACCACATCTCCAATTCATATTGGCAGGATTTTGTTAAGTTCCTACTATATATGAGACAGTATATTGCACACTGGTGAGGGAAAGATGGAAATGATACCATTCCTGCCTGCAAAGAGCTTATGGTTTACAAATACAGTATATATTCAATTAACAGACTAGAGAGTAATTTTTCAGATTGTCAACAGATGTTTTTAAATAGTGAACATTCCTGTGTTTTTAAATATCTGTTTATTTCATAATTTTTTATCACAATGTTTTGGATAGAGAGAATTGTGAATAGAAGTAAAGAAAAGAAACAAGAATAAAAATTCTGAAAGGAAAAAACTTCTGGAGGGGAAAATCAATAAGAATAAATTAATAAACATTTGTTATGCACCTACTATATGATAGAAACAATCCTCAGAGCTGATGATAGCATGGGGCAAAGAAGAAAAAATAATGGATTTGAAAGCAACAGAAGATTGGGGCTCAAATCTTGATACCTTTGTGACCAGGGGTAAACTACTTCATTTTGGGGCTTTAGTGATTCATGTTTAAATAAGGAGATTGACTTCTAAGTTCCTCTCCAACTCCAGAAAGCAATTATTCTAAAATCTTTGATGATCAAAAATTGACCAGAAAGGAAAATAATGTTACAGTTCAAAATTAAAATGTAATTGGGTGCAAAAATGACTCCATTTAGGCAAATTTTTTTCATCAATGCATGTACTGGAATGAGGCCCACTTGTACATAGGAGCATAGAAAATATCAAGATTTAAATTTCAGCCTCAGTTATACTGGAGATGTGCCTCAAACTGTGATCCTTCCTGGCACGAGTCAACTTTCAGGGTGATGTTCTTTTTATAGGTAATAACTTTTTTATAGAATAGAATCAGAAACAGAATGATATAGAGAGCATTTAGTATGCCCCATTCACAAGAAATAATAGAAAAGACATTTACAAGGGCCTGGTGAAGAATAGATATGTTTCAGGCAACAATATGGAGAAAAAAAGGTCATAATTTGTCACTGAAGGATGGAAAAAAGAGAAATATGATTTTTATGTTGAAGCACAGAACTCAAGAAAATCCTATTTTTAATTCTATACACAAACTCTTTCACTTCATGACCTTGAGCTGAAATCACTTGACTTCATTTCAGTTCATATAAATTATGGCTTATTCTTTGCTGTCCTTTAGGAAGTCTGAGAATTCGGGATTGAACTGGGGCAAAAGTCAAGGCAAATAGCAAGGGTTAGATATGTTTGCTCCCTTCTACAAGTTACAGACACAAATGGAATTTGAGTATAATAAACACACCAACAGTCATGTCCCTTTAATTGACAATGAGAGAAGACAAATAAAATTGCTAATAAAGCTACCTAATTAAAAAAATAATGGATGATGCTACCTAATTCATTATTTTGTGTGCTAAATTTCAACTTAAGAAAAATTTTTTAGAATTTCCAAACATTCAAAACTAAGTACTGTATAGCTAAAAAAACCCTCTAATCATAAATGCTGATAACACAGGGATGGGGTTGGTTGGACTGGTAATTTCTTTGTTATGAAGAATTCTCGGGTGAGTATATTCTCATCACCAGAAGTCAGCTACTTCTATGCAATTTATAATCTTACTGGACTAGAGACCTGAGGACTTGAATAACTTGCCCCAAGGTTTTCTTAGTTTTGAGCTTCTGAGATATAGCAGTAAAGCATAAGAGAAAGAAGAAAGGACCAGGAATCTGGGCAACTGGATTCTCTTTTTAGCTCTGCAACCCACTAGCTATGTGACCTTGGGCAAATCACTTACACCTTGGTACCTCATTCCCTCATCCATCAATGGAGTTGTTTTATCTTTCTTGTAATTACTTATATGGATCAAATAACAATATATATCCAAAAGCATTTTGAAAAATTAAAGATGCTTTATAAAGATAGAGTATTATAATTTCTTTTCATTGCAACAGGTAATTTAGTTCTACTCATTGCAGATAGTTTTATTAGATGAAGACAAGTAGACATGGATTCAAATCCTGCCTTGTATACATTTGGAGCTATTTACTTATCTAAGTCTCAATTTTCTCATCTCTATAATGAGAGGGTTGGATTAAATGGTTTCTAGGTCCCTTTTAGCTCTAACTTTATGACCCTTATATATGATCATTGACATTTGTATGGGATAGAAATTCAGACTCTCTTGCTAATGGCAAAACAATGAGACTACCATTCAATTCCAGAACCAAATGTTCAATGCTTAAGAATAATTCTCAACGTATTGCAATTCATGACAGAAGTTTAAAGGAAGTCTGCTATTGACCAACTGCCAAGCTCTCTTCCCTGCCTGAATCCAAGGACAGCCTGGCCTTTGCATCTGCCATGAACTGGTCATTCCCTCCTTTATATGTTGTGTTACCCAGTTAGACTATTAGTTCTCTAAAAACAGGAATTGTCTTTTCTATCTGAATCCTGAGGTTTAGTACAGAACAAACACTTAATAGTTTATTTCCCCTCCATCCATCTGCCCAAAGAAAGACTCCAAGAAAAGTTCCCTTTCTTTTTTGTAAATCATAAAAATAACACATATCCAATGGATAGAGAAGACTGGTTCAATCCCAGTAACGAAAGGATGCTCAAGCAATATGTAAGGTCCATTCGGGCAGCTAGGTGGAACCATAGATAGAGTGTCAGACCAGAAGTCAGGAAGATTCATCTTCATGAGTTTAAACTGTGCTTCAGACACTTGGTAGCTGCATGACCCTGGGCAAGTCACTTAACCCAGTTCATCTCAGTTTCCCCACTATAAAATGAACTAGAGAAGGAAATGGCAAACCATTCCAGGATCTCTGTTAAGAAAACCTTGAATGGAGGCATGAAGAGTGGGAAATGACTGAAGAACAATAATTGGTTCCTCAATAAAATTGATGAATTTTTATTCATTTAAAAAAGTGAATAAACAAAACACAATAGGAACAAACTAGTCCAGTAGTGAGAACAAAAGAATGGGAATGAAGATAAAAATTTTATATGATAAATATGCATATTCCTTGCCATTTTATTTCTTTAATCTCTGTCTTTCTCTGACTCAGTCTACCTCTGTCTCTTTCTCTGTGTCTTTCTATCTACTTCTTTCTGTCTCTTCCTCTGCAATAAAAGATTTTTCCTTCACTTTACTGCAGAATGAGAGTAAACAGACATTTGCTATTATTGTGGCATGGACAAGCAGATACTTGACCAGTTTCTTATTGCTTGATGTTCTTACAGCAATTGTGGATGGAATGTTTGGAGTCTGGCAGACCAGGTGAGGTTCCCACTTCTGGCATTTATTAGATAAATGACCTTGAACAAACTGTGACTGTTAGGAGCCCCGGTTTCTTAATCTGTAAAGCTGGTATAGTAACACCTGGAATGCCCATCACAGAGTGTAGGGGGTATGGAAGGAAGTAGATCCAGATCTGTGATTTCATCAATGGAGAAACCATCAAATGTGGAACCCCGTCTACTAAAGCAGATTATTAACTGCAACCCAGAATCTTGGAAGGAAAAAAGGGTGCTCTGAGATTAAGTGGACCACCCATGATCCCACAATTAGAATGTGCCAAAATTAGGTTTTGAAGCCAGACCTTGCTGTTTCCAAAGGCAGCCTTCTACCCACTGTGTCATAATACCTCTCACACAGGTTCAAATGAGATTATATACACCAAGTTTTTGTTAAGTTTGCAATTAATATCAGTTATTAAGTGTTGTCATTTCTAAGAACTACTAGTCCAAATGTTTTAATAATAATTTTAAAAACAGAGGGTCTCTCACCCCTCTGGAGAATTGAGCCAGAAACTTATGGCTGAGGTAACTGAGGCATATGGAAAATAAGAGACTCAGCCAGAGTCCCCCAGTGGGTCCCCAGCAGAGCTGGGGTTGGACTACAGAGATCAGAACACTCCTAGTTTGTTTTCAGAACACTTTGAGCTCAGTCAGCAACAGGTGCCTTTGTTTGTCTCATCATATGAGTCCATGGTGAAAGATCTGGGCGTAGACAGAAAAAAAACTAGACAAAGGGGAGCAATCAGACCCTGTTACTTTTTACAACTAGAGGGTTAGGTTTGGTTTTTTTAATGCAGTATTTGTGTTCACTTTAACACCTTCTGCCAAGGCACACATCCTCACACATTAAAGAAATGAGGATGTGTTCAACAAACCACCTGATTACAATTTACTATTCCAAGGAGAGCGGCACATTTCATATCTTTTTCAAAGTACATTGTATACTACCACCTTAAGTACAACAGATGAAGCATAAAATCCTTTATGAGCCACTAAATAGAGGCTTATGCTGCAAAATGCTTCAGGTGAGATAAAAGTACTGCCTTTTAAGTTCTATTAAACCAAAAAACTTTAGTCGTTAACTCCAAGGTGGAGAATGAGGATAAAGACATGGTAAGAAACTTGAGGCTGTTTTTCATTTGGAGCTACCAGTCAATCTGCATTCCTACCAATGAACGAATGAATGAATGTATCAAGAAGTGTTCATTAGGTGCCTTATATGCACCTACACCTTGCCAGGTAATAGCTGGTGGGATATAAAAAGAGGCAAAAGACAGTCTCTGTCCTCAAGAAACTTACCATCTAATGGGGAAGACAAATGAAAATAAATCTATATAAAGCAAGTTACATAAAGGTTAAATAGGAAATAATTAACAAAGGGAAGGCACTGGAATTAAGGGTTTTGGGGGGGGAAGGCTTCTTGAAGAAGGTGGGAATTTAGTTGGGACTCATAAGAAGTCAGGGAACTCAGTAGTTAATAGAATGGAGGAAGCAAAGCATTCTAATTAGGGGCTGTGCCTCCAAATAGAATTTATCTCCTCATTTTAGATTATTTACATTTCCAGATACCCTGAAACATTTCCACATATTTATGCTGTCCTTCCTACACTGGCATATGTTGCCCCTGCCCAACTTTTCAGTTTGGGCAGTAGAGAAAATGACTGTACTTCCAAATTACTGCTCATTGCTTTTGACCCAGGAATCCCTTTATTGGATATATATCCCAAGGAAGTCAATGATTCAAAGAAAGATTTCATATACACCAAAGTAGTAATTCCTACACTAGCAGAAAACTAGAAACAAATGGGTGTCCACTGATTGAGGTAATGGCTAAATAAACTGTGATATATGATGACTGTGAGAAATGTTATTTCTCTGAAAAATGGTGAACATTAAGAATTCACAATATAAGATGATTTGTATGAACTGATATAGAGTGAAATAAGGAAAACCAGGAAACAGTATTGCAATTTCATTAATTATATAAATGAAAACAACCCTAAAAGTCATTAAAAATTCAGACTGAAAGCCATATCCAAACTTGATTCCAGAGGATCAGCAAGGAAATACATTTTCCACTTCCTGACAGAAGAGGTACTCTATGGAAAAGAATGTTTCCAATGCTGTTGGTTGTGATCACTGTGTGGATTAGGTTTTCTTAACTATTTTTCTTTGTTAAAAAGCAGTGTTTCATGGTGGTGGTGGTAGGTAGTGGTGGTGAGTTGATGAGATTAAAGGGGTAGTAATGATAACATATATAAAGTGATTATCATGCAGGAAAAAAAAGCATCAATAAAATTCTAAGTAAGTCATATTTAGCAGAGGTAGAGGAAGAATTCCAAATGAGAATTTGATTTCAACTTCTTTTTTGCAATTTCTTTGAATTAGGTTCAAGAAAGAATACTGCCATTTTTTTTTGCACAGGCAGTGGAGCCTCAGTATTTCAATGCCCTTATAGGTTTAGTCTGACAATAATATTTGTCCTTCATAATCGAAGAGAGCCATGCCATCACAAACATGATGACATTACTTGCATATTATGTTTATTATAGTGAGGGGAAGCATATCTTTGAAGAACACTTCCTTTGAACAACACTGCCTTTTCCAGAGCCATATCACCTCTTGACCTGATTGATAGGAAACAAGACTATTGATGATGTCTGGATGATAAGAGAATCCTTAGCCTTATGGATTTCGTTTCCCTTCCCTATCAGTGATTAGGTGATTTTTTGCAACTTTTTGCAACACTCCAGTATAACTAACCACTCTCATGAAAGTCTAGTCGTCTGTAAGGTGATTGAATTTTTCTACTCAACTCTGCAACTATATTCCTCCAGGAAACCAAAGACTTTGGTTTTCTGGAAGCTGCCCATTGGGTTATGAGAATAAGGCTATCAGATCACCAGTCAGCATTGTTTATGAGTGGAACTATTGATGGTAACTGGTCATCTTCAAACCTCAATTTTGGATTAATGAAAGCATTCTTGGCAAATGCTTTTACTCTGGTTCATCTTGCACTGGACCAAGAATTTCACCTCTAGCATCACAATTCGAATGATCCAGAATGTCCCCTCTTAATCATGGCCCCAGTTTCGAAAACCAACAAAACAGAACCAGGGTCCCTACTCCATTATGCCTAACCAGGGTATCCAGGCAATTTAAGCCTGCTTTAAACACTCCACTCACCCAAGAGCATCCAGGGGCCCCCAAGAGGCAGGGGCTGTGACAGAAAATGTTTCACCTCATGGTGGACTGCCAGTAAAGTTGCTGAAGTTAAAAAAAGGTAGTATTTGGTCCAGCTTGAAGTGGATGATGATGATGCTGCCTAAAACCTTTACAGTGTAAAAAATTTAAATGACCAGCTCATATATTTTACCGTGTGACTACACGGTAAAGTAGATGGTGCAGTACATGGAGCACTGGCCTTGGAATCAGGAGGATGGGAGTGTGAATCCAGTCTCTGACACTTGACTCTAATTAGCTGTGTGGTCTTGGGCAAGTCACACAACCCTGATTGCCTCCCATCCAGGGTCATCTCCAGTTGTCCTGATCCATATCTGGACCCATATGGCGCCAGAGGAGAAAATGAGGCTGGTGACCTAGCACAGCAGCCCCCCACTCAAATCTAATTCATGTTCTTGTCATGGCATCACCTCCTCTGATGTCATGGTCTCCTTCAAGAACAAAGGACAAAAACATTATCATCATCATCATCATCATCATTATTTTTATGCAGACCAGTTGGAAGGTGCAATTGTTTATTTAAGATTTGATTATGGTTTGGAGATGATTCCCTATCCTTTGATTGGAGCTCTCAAGAAGCAGCTATAGCTTTCAAATTAGTATTTTAAGCAGATTTCAATTGCTCCCAAGATAATTTATTTTAATATTCTTCATGCCTTCAGGCTATAAATTGATGAGATGCCATTAATTGATTCTTGACACTATTCTTTTTTTGACACTATTCTTAACCATAAGACAGCTTAATTTTCCTAACTTCTCAGGGAGCACATGGGTTATCTTAATATCAATTCTCTTCCAATCTGGTCACCTAGATTATAATTTATAATAAAAGGTCTGAGGGCAAGAAGTCTCAGATCAAAATGAGCTGCAGACAGGATATTAGAAGTTAGGGAAACATAGTCCATTAACTTCCACCCCCCATATGTAATTTCTTTCTTGCAGCCCATTTTATTCTGGGGCCATCAATCCATTTACTGAAACAATACAAAACCCAGTTAACCAGGAACCATACTTCAAGAATGGTAGTCTTCAAAGACAAAAATTCAAATTTCAAAATTTTCCAAGAATTGTCTAAACTGATACTGTATGAGTTACAGTTATGCCTTCCACATTACAACTTTTCCCATTGCAGCTTAAAAAATTATATGGGAATTTGGGGGAAGTTTTGTAGAAGTTCTAGATGATATACAAAGACTAGCAGAGAACAAAGAAAAAGTTTAGAAACTCAGAAATGAATAAAATATATGAATAGTATTGTATGTTATCACCATGTTTTGTCTTTTAATACGTAAATATACAGAATTTTTTAAAAGTTAAAATATGATCAAATACTTTACCCAAATTATAAACACCCCTAAAAAAGAAAAAAAGAAAAAAATTCATACTTCTTTGATACAAAGGAAAGGCCAAAAATTTTACACAGATTTTCCATGAGTGCCATACCCCTAATCCTTATGATGTGAAAGGTTTAATAGTAAGTATAACCAGAACAACAATTTATACTGTAACAAACATTGTAAAGTGAACAATTTCAAAATACTCAAGAACTCTGATCAATATAATGGCCAAAATAAATCCAAAGGACTGATGAAGAATGCTATCAACTTCTTGAAAAGCAGAAAGATTTAACATACAGAATGACACAGATTTTGGGGATTTGGGGGGACATGGACATCCTTGACTAACATATATTTGTTAAAAGAGGTTCTTTTTCCCCCATAGAGAAGGTAGAAGAGGAAATAAATATTTGTTAATTTAATATTTTTATTTAAAATAAGTTAGAGAAGAGGTGAAAAAATTCTGTAAAGCAAATAAGCATCCATACAATGATGTAGAGAAATTTTCTGAAGAAAAAAATGATCCTAACAGGATTTGGAGATAGATTTCTGATGAGATTAACTATCAAATGGTAGTCAAATGAAAAAACTTGATCATTATAAAATATTAAGTAAGTAAATTAATGTTTCAGTCTTTGCTTCAGTTGTTTGGAGTGTCTGATCAATGCGATAATTTGTTTTAGTTGTTTTTTTTTTTTTTTTTGCAGGGCAATGGGGTTAAGTGGCTTGTCCAAGTCCACACAGCTAGGTAATTATTAAGTGTCTGAGGCTGAACTTGAACTCAGGACCCCCTGACTCCAGGGCCGGTGCACTATTCACTGCTCCACGTAGCTGACCTCTCAATGAGATAATTTTTAAGGAACAATTATAGCTCCTTAAGGACTTACTTTCTTTATTTTTTGGATACTTTTAGTGATTTTTTAAAATTTTTGGATACTTTTGATGAAAACTTTAAAGTTTATAATTTGCTCACCTTATTGAATAGACTATATTTAATCTTCAATTAATAACTTTGAGTAATCATCATGACCACTGTTTACTGTACTGCACTATAGTTATGATTACATATTACAAATGGTGAGAGACATAGGACATAAGGAAGAGGTCCTTTCCCTAAGAGTCAGTCTGTCACTGGTTTCTTGGAAAAAAGTCCACAATGTCAGGGTCCTTCTTCCTTATTCTCTAATAAAGATGGACTGAATTACCATATCCATAAGGATGGATACCGTTAACTTAAAGACTGATAGACCCAAAAAATAATTACTGAATCATGAAACATCTTTCTTCTAAGTATTTTTCTAACCCTCCTAAACAAGCCTCTTCCCACTCCAATCCATCCTCCACTCTTCTACCTAAGTGATTTACTCTCACTGCATATCCCTGTCACTTCCTTATCTATAAATTCCAGTGGCTCCTTATTCCTCAAAAGTCAGGGACAAAATCCTCTGCTTTGCCTTTAAAGGCTTTTATAAACAAGCCCCTTCCTAGAATTCCAGTCTTTTCACATTTGTTGTTGTTGATGTTAAGCCACTTCAGTGGTGCCGGAATTTCTATGACCCCCCCCCCAAAGTGCTTTTGCCATTTCCTTCTCCAGCTCATTTTACAGAAGAACCTAGGCAAACAGGATTAAGGAGCTAGCATATATCTGAGGCAGAATTTGAACTCAATAAGATGAGTCTTCCTGATTCCAAGCACAATGCTCTATCCACTGAACCACATCTTATTAGCTCATCTTATTTCCATCCAAATACTCTCCAATCCACTGACACTAACCAATGCACCAACCTCTTTGTATTTGAAGCAGTATGGTTAAAGTGAAAAACCCATGGAATATATGGTTATAGAACCTAGATCTAGGTGCCAATTACTACTCAGGTGACCTAGGACTAGTCACTTACCTTTGGCTGAGATGGCCACTAACATCTCTTCCAGCATTAAATATATATATATATATATATATATATACATATATATATATATATATAGCATACAATATATAATATGGTAATATACATATTTATGTATATGTATGTATATCATACATACATATATAACATATGGTGAATTTAGTGCCTGCTTTAAATTGTGCTTTTTTATCTTCTTGTTCTATTTACTGACTGAGTATGAAAAAAACTCAATTTTGAGAATATGATAGTGCATTCTGGAATGACTTTATACCAAAAAATCTACAAATTCTTATTTACCATCAATATTGTTGCAATCAACAGAGGCTTCTTCAAAGATTAACAAGGAGCCACATTTTTTCCTAATGTTTCCTTTGACCTTTAAAAAGATCAATTTTCAAAGCAAACAAAATTAAAAATTGTATCTTCAGTGCTCTAAAGAAATGAAAAATCCTGGAGTGGCTGAAAGATATTATCAGCTTTCTCAAAATTTGATCTTTCACATTTCATATTCTGAACAACACCCTGGTCCATATATTCAATTAATGAGGTGAAACTGGCAGGCCAAAAATGGATGAATCAGCTTGATACTACTTTAAAAATCAAGGATTTTATCAATGTGGACAATTTTCTCTCATGATATCAGATTATAAGTCTTACTTAATTCGACTGGCTTCAGTGTTGTGGCAGAATAAATTCATTATCTGGTGGTGTCCTTTCTGATAAGCCTGTCTAAGGTTCTCTATCTAGTGTAAGACGACATGGCTTGGATTAGGCCAAGATACAAAGACTGAATATAGTCTCATATCAGGACTTTTTACATCCTGGTAGGAGCTGTCCAAATTTATACTTCATTGGCATGACCTTCAAGGACCCAGAAATGTGAAATAGCCTACCTAGTCAGTCTCTGGTAAGCCTCTAGCTCTCAAGTGTTTATTCACTACAAATTAAGTAAAAGTATATTGGAACCAATGAAGCTATTTGACCTTAGATTGTATTCCTTAAGCAGCCAGTAAATGCATGTCACCTTTGAAAGTTTGAAAGAACACATCTAGAAGACCTGAATCCCAGTTCCAACTCTGACACTTACAAAATACGTGACAATAGCCAAATCACTAAATGTCCCTGAGCGTCAGTGTCTTCTTTTCTAAAAATGGAGATAATTATAGTTATCTCACAGAGTTGCTGTAATTTTTTTTATAAATCTAAAAATATTATCTAAGCATGCTATTATTATTATTATTCATAATAATTACCAAAAGCTTTGGGTTGGGTTTTTTCGAAGCGGGAGGAAGCTTGAGGGTCGTGCTTGGCTCCTGCTAAGAGAGAATTTGTAAGCGTAACTAAAATAGAGCAATTTCATGGACATAAATGAGTCCTCTGAAAAAGTCATGAAGTTGTTCTACAGAGTCATGACTTATTGATTGATTTTCACCAGCTATACCTGGCCAAATGTCACATTGCACTTTGTCTACTTTTTGAAAAGTAACTCTGGTGTACCAATCAACTGCATTTGCTTGTAAAAAAAAACTCTGCCTTTTCAATTAGATTAGGTGAAAGATAAGGTAAACATCTGATTTTTTTTTCTGAGAATTACTCAGTGGTTTAGGTACCTAGTACATGGCAGACACTTAATAAAGGCTTGTTTATTGGCATGAGTCACTGACTTTTCCTTGAATCCTTCCTTGTCCCTTAAACTAAAAAAAGAGTAATCTCACCCTCCTCAGTCTTCTGATAGCTCATTGTACCTTTCCCATAGTCAATGATCTCATTTTAGATTATGATCATGTATCCCAGTCTTAATTGCCCAACAAGATATAAATTCACACACACACACACACACACACACACACACACACACACACACACAAAGACAGGTAGGTAATGGATGGGGCCTGGATTATGAGAAATTTAAGATTAAGAAACTGGAGTCAGAAAGATCCTGCCCCATATACATTAAAATTAAATGGTTTTGCACAAATAAAGTCAATGCAACCAAGATGAGAAGGAATGCAGAAAGTTGGGAAACAATTTTCACATTAAAAATTTTTGATATTCTAAAATATATAGAGAACAGTCAAATTTATAAGAATATAACTCATTTTTCAATTGATAAAGGATGTGAATAGGCAATTTTCTATATATTATTCTATATCTGTATCTATATATTCTATATTATCTATGTATCTATCTTCTATATTATCTATATATCTATCTATATATTCTATATCTCTATATATTCTATATTAAAAAAAAAACCCTGAGGTACCACCTCATATCTGACAATGTTGGAAAGATGTTGAGAAAGTTGGGATGCACTATTGGTGGAGTTATGAACTAATCCAACCATTCTGGAGAGCCATTTAGAACTATATCCAAAGGGCAATAAAACTTTGCATACCCTTTGATCCAGAAATACCACGACTAGATCTGTATCCCAAAGAGATCATAAAAATGGGGAAAGGACCCATGTGGGAAAAAAAAATATTGATAGCAGCTCTTTTTGTAGTAGCAAAGAACTGGAAATTGAGGGGATGCCCATCAATTGGAGGAATGGGTAACCAAACTATGGTATATGTTATACCGTACTATTTTTCTTTAAGAAATTATGATACAGGGTATCTGAGGCTGGATTTAGACCCAAGTGCTCCTGGCTCAAGGGCCAATGCTCTGTCCGCCACCCAGCGACCCCTACTATTATTACTATTTTATTAAATTTTGGGTCTTTTTTCTTCTTTTTTTGGTTTTTGCAGGGCAATGGGGTTGGGGTGGCTTGCATGTCACACAGCTGGATGATTGTTGGGTGTACGGGGCCGGATATGGGCTTGGGTGCCCCTGGCTCCAGGGCTGGTGCTCCGTCCATTGCGCCACCTGGCCATACCTACAATTATTACTATTTTTTTCTTTTTAATTTCAATTTTTTTCTCTCTCCTTTACTTTATCACTCAAGCGAGTCTATTTTTTGGGGGGGTATTTAGTTTACTTTTAAACAAGAATATTTTATTAATGTATATAAAAACATTATTTGTACAAAATGAGAATAAATAAATATTAAATATAAAAAACAACAAAATAGATTGTCAATTAATTTATAAAACCCAATACAAATTCAATTTTAAATTCTAAAAAAAAAAGAAATCATGATACAGTGGATTTCAGAAAAGCACTGACAGATTTGCATGCTGAGTGAAGTGAACTGAGAGAACATTATATACCCTAACAGCAACACTACTAGATATGATGATAATGATGATATTTGTCCTTCATTCTCAAAAAAAGACCATGACGTCAGAGAGGTGATGCCATGACAAAGACATGAATTCAATTTGAGTGAGGGGAACTGTGCTAAGTCACCAGCCTCATTTTCTCCTCTAGAATCTGGGTTGGGTGGCCAGATATGAATCAGGACAACTGGAGATGGCCCTGGATGGGAGGCAGTCATGGTTAAGTGACTTGTCCATTGTCACACAGTTAAATAACTGTCAAGTATCTGAGGCTGGATTAAAACTCCTGTCCTCCAAGACTGGTGCTCTATCCCAGGTGCTCCACAGAGATGATCAACTATAATGGACACAATCTCTCTCAGCAGTTCAGTGATCAAAGACAATCATGAGAAACCTGTTATAGAAAATACTAACCACACCCAGAGAAAAAATTCTGGATTCTGAATGCAGAGCAAAGCATACTATGTTCACTTTTTAAAAACTTCTTTTGTATTTTTTCTTTCTCATGTTTTTCCCCCTTTGTTCTAGTTCTTCTTTCACATTTTGATTAATATAGAAATATGTGTAAACACAATTTTATGTGTACAATCTATATCAGACTGCTGCCATGGGGGAGGAGTGAGAAGGGAGAAGTTGAAAAAAAAGTAGAAATCAAAAGCCTGCAAAATGATAAATGCTGAAAATTATTTTTGCATATAATTGGAAAATAAAGAAAGAAAAGAAAAAAGAAAAGCCTAAAAAAGATATGTATTCAGAAAGATCTTAAAATCCTGCCTCAGATATTTATCAGATTTATGACTATATTCTGGAGAGCAATTTGGAACTACACCCGAAGGGCAACAAAAATGTGCATACTCTTTAATCCAGCAATACCACTACTGGGCCTATACCCAGAGGAGATGATGAAAAAAGGGTAAAAACATCACTTATACAAAAAAATTCATATCAGCCCTGTTTGTGTTGACAAGGAATTGGAAATCAAGTAAATGTCCTTCAGTGGGGGAATGGCTTAGCAAACTGTGGTATATGTATGTCATGGAACACTATTGTTCTATTAGAAACCAGGAGGGATGGTAATTCAGGGAAGCCTGGAGGGATTTGCATGAACTGATGCTGAGTGAGATGAGTAGAACCAAAACACCATTGTACACCCTAACAGCAACATGGGGGGTGATGTTCAACCTTGATGGACTTGCTCATTTCATCAGTGCAACAATCAGGGACAATTTGGGACTGTCTGCAATCGAGAATACCATCTGTAACCAGATAAAGAACTGTGGAGTTTGAACAAAGACTGAGGACTATTACCTTTAATTTAGAAAAAAAAACTGATATCTTATTGTCTGATTTTGCTATCACTTATACTTCATATTTCTTCCTTAAGGATATGATTTCTCTCTCATCACATTCAATTTGGATCAATGTATACCATGGAAACAATGCAGAGACTGGCAAATTGCCTTCTGTGGGGGGGTGGGAGGGGAGGGAAGTAAGATTAGGGGAAAAATTGTAAAACTCAAAATAAATAAAATCTTTAAAAAATATATGACTATACAAATCACTTAATTTCTCTCAGTTTCAGTTTCTTCTTCTCTAAAATGAGGATAATAGCAATATATCACCTGCAAGATTTCTGTGAAAATCAAAGAAAGTAATGGAAAATGTTTTGTATATCTAAAATACTTTGCAAGTGTTATCCATTATTATAACTATGATTTCTTAATATTTAATGAATCGAGCTGAAATATGAGGCACTACATGTGTGGTGAGGCCACAAAGGCATAACCTTGGTCAGTGGGAGCTCTTTCACTGGAACCAGAGACCCTCATTACATACTGATAGGCAGTAAAAGCCCCCTGCTTGTGCCTATGAAGTGGCTTTTGCTAGAAAGGATGACTTTCACACAGTAAAATGAGGATATTTTTACAAAGTCCGATCTTTTGACAAGTGTCTCCAGGCATCGAAGAATATTGTTGCTTTCAGTTGAACCCTCTAAAAATGTAAGTGATACTCTAAGACCCCAGAAAAGTGTTTTAGGGAGACTGCAAACTTAATGGGGTTTTTTTCCCTAAAATCTTGGTTCCAGTTGTCTCAAAAATGAATTTAAATCATCTTTCTTCTTTCACAGGTTTTAGGTTATTTGTACTGTCTCCCTCTTATAAGTCTCCTTTCCTACAGCTCTGTCCTCTACTCCAGTATAGTCAAATTTATTTTTGTTTCCTCTATTCACCTCTTCCTCTATCCAATTCTAAACCTTCCAACTTGTTAACCTGAACATCCTGAAGAGAGAGAGAGAGCAGTATGGGAAAGGGAGAAGAGAGGAGAAAAAGGGATGAAAAAAATAAAGGAAGAGAGAAAGGAAACAGTGGAGGAGGGAAAAAGAGAGACAAAGAAAGATGAAGCAAGAAAGATGGGAAAAGAAAGGTAGGGAGAGGGAGGAATGGGAAGAATGGGAAGGAGAGAGATGGGAAAAGAGGGAAAGAGAGAGAGAGAGAGAGAGAGAGAGAGAGAGAGAGAGAGAGAGAGAGAGAGAGAGAGAGAGAGAGAGAAGAAAGAGACAGAATCAGATACAACCCTGCATGCTTGGAAAATTGAGCAGAACCAAGAGACCAAACACAATGACCTCAGTGACATAGAGGAAAATATCACTAAAGGAAATCAGTATTCAGATCAATGTCCTAGTCATCCCTGACCCCAGAGAACTAAGGATCAAATAATTCTCTCCTCTCAGTACAGAAATGGTAGAATGCAGGAGGAGAATGAAGTTTTGTTCTGTCTTAAGTGAACTTTGTTAAAAAGAAGGTTTCTCTTGATGGAGTTGGTCCTGGAAAATGATAGTAATTTTTTTTTAAATCACCAATAAAACATTTTTAAAAGAATGTACAGGAGAAGAAGAAATGTTATTTACAATGACAATTCATGTCCATCAAAACTTTGACATGCTGGATAAATATCCCTCTCCAGAAACTTTTTCTGATCCAATTAATCTCATCCTTCTTCCTCGTTTACATGTCCTGAAAATTTGCAAGGGGCTCTGTTTCACTCATTTATATTTTCTAGTTCCTTTGAATCTTTCATCTCCAATGAGATGGAAAACCCTTAAAGAGAGGAACCACATTCTTCATTTGCATCTTCATGCTAAGGAAGCTAGTACCAGACAGTGAGTTTCTAAATAAATGGATAGATCCCTAATGAGTGGTAGAGAACTTGAAAAGTGGGAAGGGGAAGAAAAGAAAAGGAGGAAGAAATGAGTTTAGATTTGTCATTTTTAGCTTGCATTGGGGCAGGGAGACATTTAAGCTCTGATATCTGAGGGCCAATTAGCACTCCAAAGATTAAAAAGGAAAAAAAATTGGTGGCAACATGTTTTTAAAGGCTTGTTAGGATTCAAGATGAATTTTTATAAATACAGAAGTTATTTTTTCCTCTGGTTTTAAAGGGATCAAGTTAAGTCCATGAGACCCCAGGTATCCTGTATTTTTTTAAACCAAATTTGGGGGTGGGTTCTGAGAGTTGCTAACCGAGAATGGAAAGACTTTAATCATTGCTGCCTTAATTTAAGCTTCCCCTACAATTCTGAAAAACCAAACAGCAGCACTGTGCAAGGGCAAGGGAGATCAAGATGAAAGCAATTTAAAACCCAGAGCAAATCCCTCAGGCCGAGTTCTGATGTCCAGGCTACATGGGGGGAAGAGAATAACTCACTTGCCTAGAAAAAAGAAAATACAAGGCAGTGTGCTTCTCGGTTAGTATTGTAGGCAGAGTCCAGATGACATGGTTTTCTCATCCATGATACAGCAGGGTCACTACACAATGGCTACATATAGAGATGCTCTTCAATTTGCAAAGGGCTTCAAAAAGATGATCAAACTTGATCCTCACAACAGGGTCAAAAGGCAGGAACTATAGGTTCCAAACTACACTGGCACTCCCAAATACCCCATTTATCATAGCTATGACATCATACCCATGGAGCTAACTGCCCCCCCTGCCCCATTATTATTTTGCCTAATATAAGACTGTGTTTTCAAAAACCAATTAATAGGCATCAGGTAGGACCTAGACTTCTATTCCTGGGGAAGCATAGTAAATATACGATAAATATCACACGTCCAACTTCATTATTTCACCATAAGGAAGGGTGAGGATGGCAGATGGGGGATGGATCTGAAATTCTGGGATCCCTGAGAAGATGTTTCAAGCTAGAGGTAACAGGGATTGAGTGTAAACTGTGACTGCATACATGAAGAAACACTCTCCACCAGTTGAGATTGTCAGCTGCCATATCTGGAATGGCATACTCTCTCTTCTTGTCTCTATCTCCAAATTCTTCCCCAGCTCCTTCAAGTCTCAGTTAAAATCATAGCTTCTACCGAAAGACTTTCCAAATACTGACTAATGCTAGTGCCTTCCCTTTCTTGATCATCTCTAATTTATCCCATATTTATTTTGTTTGTACATGGTGGTTTGCATGTTGTCTCTTGAGCATAGGGACTGTCTGTCCTTGCATTGTCCCCCTAGAGCTTAGAACAATAAGGGTTTAATAAGCACTTGCTGATTTGGCTTGCAGAGTACACAGAGAATTTAGATGACTTTCCCAGAACCATGCAGAACCACACAATATAGATATGTCAGAGGTGAAACTTCTTCAAGACTGAGAGGAGCCCCCTATCCATTACATAAATGTAAGAAATGCCACAGTAGATAAGATCCTTGGTCTATCCAGGGCCAACATTCCATCTTTAACTGAAGCACCAATGTGTAAGGTCATGGATGTCCTCCCTAAAGGTCCTGAAAAATCCCCTATGCCATAATACCTAATGGTCAACCTTCAAAGCTTCAGCAGAACACAAGCTTCTGCAGGTGTTCCATGGAGGGGGTAGAAGAAGAAGAGGAGACGGGACTGGGTAACAACCCTCTTCCCTCAAATTTTCTGCCTCAATATCAATATTTATGCCTCCCCCCCAAGTCTGGAATATGGAGTTCTGTGCTTTCCTTGCTTCTATCTACTGAATCATTCCCATCCTTCAAAACCCAACTAAAGTGCCAATCAACATTTATGAAATGTCTGTGATGCACTGGGCACTAAGTACTGCTTAGCTACTATGCTAAGGTATCATCTTCATGAAGCCTTTCCTTATTTTCCCAAAAGGAGAATCTTCCCCCTTCGGATTTTTCTGACGGGCTTGGCTGATATCTTTTCTATGCATTCATCACATTCTTATTTGTATTTTACTATTATCTTGCCTACTAGAATGTAGATCCGAATCTATGGCTAATTTATCTCAGCAGCTCCAACATAATGCTTTACACGTCATCCCTAATAAATGTCTGTAGTGTTTAATTTCCTGATCTACTGAGGCAGTGTGTTCTATTGGAGAGAGCAATGTGATTTGAATTCAGAAGAGACCTGTGTCTGAAATGGGACCTTACACTTAGTAGTTCTGAGACTTCATGTACTGGTTCTGTTATAGGGCTAGGGTGGAGGAGGAGAAAAGACAGGTTTGGGAGGTGTTGTGCCAGAAAGCTCCTTTGTTAACCAACCCCAGGACCACGTGCCATTCCCAGAATTCTTTCTCGTTCTTCTGGGTCTCCAGGAGCCTCTACTTTAAGTTGTCAATGTATATCTCTTAACAGCTTGTGTCTCAGTTTCCTAATCTGTAAAATGGGATCTATAGGACCTGTCCCACAAGGCTACTGGTGAGAATCCCTCTATGAAGTTTAGCTACTCCTCTGAAGCCAGAGAACAGAAAGGCAAAGCAGCATCTTGCAAAGTTAACTAGTGGGAAATCTGGTTTAGGTAAGATGGACTAAAAGTGACCTTTACCTCCCTTCAACCTGGAAAGACACTCCACACTATCACCTTACGGAGTTTTTACCTTTCTGGGGCCCCAATGTAATTGTTTGTTCCACCAAGAATCTGGCCAAGGCTAGATTCTGATTTCGGCTCCCAGCCCCTTGCATCCTCTGCCAGAATGAGGAGGCAAAGGAAACATTCCTTCTGGGTGTGGACTCCAAGGTTAGGTGCTGATCTTAACATTTTTTATTTCTACCCTTGCACATATTAGCTTAAACAAGACCATGCCAAGGAATAGGTGGGAACCCTGGCAAAAATCAGACAAACAGAAAAGATTAAAGTTTTAGGGAGAATTATATTTAGAGTTAATTAACTTGGCAACAAACTTTTTAAATGATCAATCTGTGCAATGAATCGTGTTTTTTTTTTTCTTCCAAAGATGACCATTTGCAGCCAATTGGTTTCTGGGAGGGTACGGGGCAGAGACAAAGAAACTGAAAAAAAATGATAAACAGAATCCTTTCCTTTTGCAAGTAGTTGAGCCAACATTTCTTGATGTCTCCTTCCTTTTGCCTTAGCCAAGGTACTTTGCATGGGATCTGATAAAGGGTAAGATCTCAGTGGATTTAAAAAGCCTAACTGCTAGCTGAAAGGAGTCCATTGGGGTAGGTGAACTACCACTGGAGAGTTGGCTTTGGGCCACTGTAAGTGGAGTTCCTTTTCTCTTTCCCTTCCCTTCCTCTCTGACTGCCTCAGGAAACCCTGAGCATAGCAGTTGGTGGGGTGAGGGAGCTTTTAGTCTCTGTGCCGCTCCATAGCTCTAAGCATTAAAATTTGGCATCAAGGATGCACTTGAGAGGGAAGGGGATATTTCATGCTTCTCGGAAGAAGGATTATTTTTTCCTGAAATGGTGCTGGAAAATCTAAGCCCCCCACCTCAGTTATTTAATTCTGCAACCCCACCTGCAGTACAAAAAGAAATCTCATCTCACATTCCAAAGGGGTGACCTGTAATTCAATGTGCATAAGGCATAGAAAGAAGAGGGATTTATAGGGAAATGCATTCCAGGGCAGATCAGAAGCAGCCCAGAAAGACCCAGTCTAGCCTTGGGGGCCTTCCCAGATTCCCTTTTCTCACTGAATTTTTCCTCACTAAATCCTTCTTATTAAAGAAATATGGATATCTGTGTAGATGATGACTGGGAAAAGGTGTAGATTATTGGAAAGGGTAAGATGCAGGCAGCTCAAATGTAGCCTATTCTAATCATCTGAACGGGTCTTTTCCTTGTATAGTATCTGAAGTTTAGAGAACCTAATCAAGGCAGAACTAGCCAAGAATGTCATTCAGTATAGTCTTTGTCTGGTTGCCAGCAAAGTTGTATGGTGTCACAAAGATAAGAGACTGTGGGCCCCTGTCCCTCATCCCAGGACTCTGGCACCACAGAAATCAGAAAGCTAATAGTATATATTAGAACATTCTTTTTATGACTGCCTTAATTTCAGTATCCCTTGATTGTCAACATCATTAGTGTGCCATTTCTGTAACACAAAAAGTTTTACAAAGCACTTTTAGCAGACAATACCTCCTCGGTTCCTCACAATAACCTTGTGAGATAGGTAATATTATATTATATTATCTTGGGGTGTTTTTTGTTGTTGGGAAGAAAGCTAGATGACATAGTAGATAAGAGTACTGGGCCTGGAATCAGAAAATTCATCCTCATGGCTTTAAATCCAGCTTCAGACACTAACTAGCTGTATGATCTTAGGCAAGTCACTTAACCGTCACTTAACAAGTCACTTAGGCAAGTCACTTACCCCAGTTTCCTCATCTGTAAAAAGCATTGGAGAAGGAAATAGCCAACCACTCCATTCTCTTTAACTAAGAAAATCCCACACATGACTGAAACAACTCTATAAAATCTTGGGTTTTTTACAAATGAGAAAACGGAGGTTCATAAAGAGATCCTGATCACAAAATTGGTAAGTGCTAATGGTGGGGTTTGAACCCACGTCTCTAAGTTCCTCACTCAATCAACTACACCATGGGGCAAGAGGAATTTAGCGGGTGTTTTCAAGATCAAAGCTGCCCCTTCTGACAACCACTGCCTAGTTTCTGGGAGGGATGTTCTGCCTTTCAGCCCTCCAGCATCTTGGAAACCAGCCCAGGGTTTACCAGATTCACCACCCAAGTTAACTAGACATTCAAGAGCTGTCTTGCTCTGCCCTCTAGAGGTATTTCATTCTCTTTCCAGTTAACAGTCCACTCCAAGAGTATTAAGGACAGTTTGGAAAGGACAGACCATGTGCCCTAGCCAGTTCTTCTATAATAAGCTGACCCCCTAGGAAGCTTCATCACTTTATTAAGATGACTGGCAATAGCTAGCTTCATTCAGGTCAAATCTTGTGCCCACCTATCAACTCCTGTTGAAGTGTTAAGCCCATTTTTTATGTCCTTTCTTTCCAAAGGTGTCCTCATAGAAAAAGAGAACTCAGAGCCTTTGACCAGGACATATGACAAAAAGCCTTATTCCAATCTAAAATGTACTTGTTTACTTTGAGTTAGAAAAAATTTTAAATAAATTCATATAGAGAAATAAAAAGTCAAGAATTTCCAGGAATTTAATGAAAAAAAAGTACAAAAGAAGGTAGCTTAGTCTTACCAGATCTAAAATTATATTATAGAATCAGTCATCAAAACTATCTGGTATTGGCTAAGAAATCGGGTGGTGGATCAGTGAAATAGACTAGGTGCAACAGTAGGAAATGATTATAGTAATATGCTGTTTGATAAACCCAAATAGTCCAGCTATTGGGATTAAAAACTTTTTCTTAGATAAAAACTGTTGGGAAAATTGGAAGTTAGTATGGCAGAAACTTGGATTAGACCAACACCTCACACCCTATACCAGGATAAGATCAAAATGGATATAGGATTTAGACATAAAAAAACAGTATTATAAGCAAACTAGGAGATCAAGAAATAGTTTCCCTGTCAGATCTATGGAAAGGGAAGCAGTTTATGACCAAGAAAGAGATGGAGAACATCATTAAAAACAAAGTAGATAATTTTGAATACATTAAAATAAAAAGCTTTTGCACAGACAAAACCACTATAATCAAGATCAAAAGAAATGCAGTAAATCGGGAAACAATTTTTACAACTAGTATTTCCTACAAAGGATTCATTTCTAAAATATACAGAGAACTGAGTCAAATTTTTTAAAAAACAAGCCATTCCCCAATTGACAAATGGTCAAAGGATATGCAAAGGCAATTTACAAATGAGGAAATCAAAGTGATCCAGTCATATGAAAAATTGCTCCAAATCACTACTTATTGGAGAAATGCAAGTTACAGCATCTCTGAGGTACTACCTCACACCTCTCAGACTGGCTAATATGACCAGAAAGGACAATGATCAATGTTGGAAGGGATGTGGGAAATCTGGGACACTAATACATTGTTGGTGGAACTATGAACTCATCCAGCCTTTCTGGAGAACAATTTTGAAATTATGCCCAAAGGCAACAAAAATGTGCATACCCTTTGATCCAGCAATACCACTACTGGGTCTATACCCTGAAGAGATTATGAAAAAAGGGTAAAAACATTACTTGTACAAAAATATTCATAGCAGCCCTGTTTGTGGTGGCAAAAAATTGGAAATCACGTAAATGTCCTTTAATTGGGGAATGGCTTAATTAACTGTGATATATGTATGTGATGGAACACATTGTTCTATTAAAAACCAAGAGGGATAGGAATTCAGGGAAGCCTGGAGGGATTTGCATTAACTGATGCTGAGTGAGATGAGCAGAACCAGAAGAACACTGTATACCCTAACAGCAAGAGCGGGGTGATGATCAACCTTGATGGACTTGCACATTCCACCAGTGCAATAATCAGGCATAATTTTGGGGTTTCTGCGATGGAGAATACCATCTGAATCCAGAGAAAGAATTGTAGAGTTTGAACAAAGACCAAATTAATTAATTCCTTTAATTAAGGGGAAAAACATTATTTTATTATGTAATTTTGCTATTTCTTACACTTTATTTTTCTTCCTTAAGGATATGATTTCTCTTATCACATTCAACTTAGATCAATGTATACCATGGAAACAATAGTAAAGAGTAACAGACTGCCTTTTGTGGGCGGTGGGGGGAAACAAGATTTAGGGGAAAAATTGTAAAATTCAAAATAAAATCTTTCTAAAAAAATAAAAATAAAATAAAATGTACTCATTTGAAATTTTTCAATCAGAAAACTTTCAACAAAGGAGTCTGACAGGAGCAGATAGGATGCTGATTTCGTTTTCACATGGGCTTCATTTTCAGATTCTTGAGGGACCATATAATGGTGGGCTTGAGAGAACTGTACCTACACAGTATGGTTCTCTCAAAGGTTAAACATCTGTAAATGCTCATACTAGTTTCCACATTCTGGACAGATGTCTTATTAAGGTAACTCATTATTTCTACATCACTAAGGTTCTAAGCTTCATATTAGGAGACCATTTTTTTTCACTGAGATTATAAACTCATTTTTTTTTTGCTGGAAAAAAATGTTTCTAATTTGTTTTTCATTGTGTTCTCAAGTTGGTATTTAGTAAACTGGTGATTAATTTATCACTTCACTGAAGATTGAGTGAAAATCAAGGAAAATTTAATTTAGATGGTAGAAAGAAGCCCCAGAAATGTTCAAGACATGGCAAGTAAGAAGAATGCTGGTTAGGAAGATTTCATTTCCATCATAGCTATGTAATCCTGGGCAAGTCCCCCTCAGTTTTCTCATCTATAAGATGGAAATAATAATAGCAGAGCTGTTGTAGCAAATGAGATATCTATAAAGCACTGCAAAATTTTTCTTTTTTTATTTTTTTTTACAAGGCAATTGGGTTAAGCGGCTTGCCCAAGGCCACACAGCTAGATAATTATTAAGTGTCTGAGGCCGGATTTGAACTCAGGGACTCCTGACTCCAAACAGGGTTAAGCGGCTTGCCCAAGGCCACACAGCTAGGTAATTATTAAGTGTCTGAGGCCGGATTTGAACTCAGATACTCCTGACTCCAGGGTCGGTGCTTTATCCACTGCGCCACCTAGCTGCCCCAGCACTGCAAATTTTCAAGCATTATGTAATTGCAAACTATTATTATTATTATTATTATCATCTGATAATGCTTCATAATACTCCTTTTCCAAAGATCCTTTCTTCTGCTCTCCAAGAAATGATTCTTGGTATGATATCCATATTTAATTCATTTCAACAAGTCTTCATCAAGGGCAGAGCAACCCTGGCTGTTGACATCAGCAGGAGTCACCACTTATAATCCTAGAAGTTAGAACTCTGCTATTTGTTCTGCCAAGGCTTCCTGAAGTCCTCAGTCTTACCTCATGCTCCACCTCACCCCCACTCTCTAATTTCCTAGACATTATTAGTGGATGTGCTAGTGAACTTTAAGGACCCTTTGACTTTGCCATTTAACCTCATGCTATGCCATTAGGAACTCTAGGCCTTTCAATCTACTCTGCAACTGAACCCTTAGACTTAAAAGTCTAATTAGAAAAGGAGTTCCTTGAGAAAAAACAACATTCTGTATCTATTTGTATTCCAAGAATTTGCCACATAGCAAATACTTATAAAATTCTCCTTCATTCATTCATTAAATACCTATTTAGAATCTAATCTGGCTACAACCATATAACCCATTTCCTACAGCTGTAGTAGAGAAATGCAAATTAAGGTTCTAGTTCACGTCCATCAGAGAGACAAATATTACAAAAAAAGAAAATGACAAATGTTGAAGCAATGAGGAAATGGTCTACAGATAGTTCTCACTTTACATATATGAACCATTTGAAGACCTCTAGGAAAGCAACTTTTATGAATATTGGAAAGAAAAGGAGAGAGGAAAGTAGTAAGAAAGAAGTCACCCATGGATAGTTCAAAGACAAGCCTTGATACCCTCATAAGGGGTAAGGAGTTGTTTCATTTTTCTGCATTCACATGGAGGGATTTTTTTTTTTTTTTAGTCTTTGGTTTGTTGTAGTTGAGTTGTTTTGTTTTGTTTTTTTTTGTTTTGGGGGGATTTTTTTGGTGGGTGAGGGGCACAAGATGCCACAGTGCTTAGTGGAAGGAGCAGAGATAGAAAGCACAGTAAAGCTAACATGGGAGTTTCTTTGGAAAGTGGATTTCTTTCAGAATTTTTATATAATGTGAATTTATGAAAGATCTTACTGAAGCATTGTTGGTGGAGCTGTGCATTGGTCCAAGATTGCCTCCTGGAATGCAAATTACAACTATGACCAAAATGTTTCTAAACCGGGTTTACCCTTTAATTCTGGTCCTTGAACAAGAAATCAGAGAATGAAGAAAAGGTCTGCTGTGTACAAAAATATTTATAGCAGTATTTTTTTGTGATGGAATAAATCTGAAAACTAAATAGGTACTCATCAATTAGGGAATGGCTGAAAAGAATATGGCATATAAATATATTTGAATATTATTATGGACCTAGGTGGTAAAGTAGATAGAGTGCTGGTCTTGGAGTCAGGAAGACTTATTCCTAGGTTGAAATCTGACCTCAAACACTTAATAGCTGTGTGACCCTAAGTCACCTAACTCTGTTTGTCTCAGTTCCTCATCTGTAAAATGAACTAGAGAAGGAAATGTTAAACCACTCCAGGATCTCTGCTTAAAAAAAAAGTCCAGGGGGCAGCAAGGTGGCACACTGTACCAGATCTGGAGTCAGGAGTACCTGAGTTCAAATCCGGACTGAGACACTTAATAATTGCCTAGCTGTGTGACCTTGGGCAAGTCACTTAACCTCATTGCCTTAAAAAATAAAATTTAAAAATAAAAAAAAATCCAAATGGGGTCATAGAGGGTTGGACATGACTGAGATCACTCAACAACAAAAACAAGAAATTATACCACAAGAAAGGATGAAGGGAAATATTTTGGAGAAACTTGAGAAGACTTGCATAAAGAGGGGTGGCTAGGTGGCACAGTGGATAAAGCACTGGCCCTGGAGTCAGGAGTACCTGGGTTCAAATCCAACCTCAGACACTTAGTAATTACCTAGTTGTGTGGCCTTGGGCAAGCCACTTAGCCCCATATGCCTTGCAAAAACCTAAAAAAAGAAAAATCATAGACTTGCATAAAGAGATATACAATAAAGTGAATGGAAGCAGGAAATTAATTTACACTATAATAACATTATAAACAAACAATTTTGAAAGATTTTAGAACTTGAAATCAACTCAATGACTAATTAAGATTCCAGAATCAGAATATCAATTATGAAGAATGATATCTACCTTTTAAAGAGGTGATGGTCTAATACATAAGAATGAAACGTGAATTTTTGAAAACAGTCAATGTGAGAATTTGTCTTCTTGGCAACAAGATGTTTTTTTTCTAAGTGGGTGTATATATGTGTGGGGTGAGAACAGGGAAAAATCAATTCTGATTCACTGAAAAATAAAATAAAAATCCTCTTTAAAAAGATATTGTTAAGTCTCGAGGATACAATAATTAGCTGTAGTATAGTCGGAGAGGTAGCTTTGTCTGATGGAATTTGGAGTCAGGGTCTAGCTTCTGCAAGTCCCTTTAACTTTCTAAACCTTTTTAAAATGAGGTATAATACTAGCTACAGAATTTACTACTCAGGATTGTTGCAAAGACCAAATAAGATTATGAAAGTAAATCCCATTGTTCTTTCTAGAGTTCTATATTAATGTTAGCTATTTACTTGTTTTGCCAGAGATGATTTTTATACAATCCTGTTTAGAGAACTAAATTATCTCTCTAGCTTGAGGAATCTGTGTTTGGTGTCTGGATATAAATTATAGCAAGTTTAAAGAGCCTCCAGAAAAGAAAGGGAATTACCCCTCCCCATGCCATCACATTCCAAGCATTCCCCCAGTTACCTCCTCTCTCTACTTAGCCTTAGTTCAGGCTGTTAACAAGAAGAATCAGAGAAATAAACACAGCAAGCAAAGAGCAAACCAGTGTCCTTAACTTCTCCCTCTCAGTGTCATCATAGGACTGTTGTCTGCGAGTAGCAAGTGGAACAGATAGTTTCTGACATTCTCTATTGGGGTGCTTGGGTTATGTGGGTACATCATTAAGATTCTTTGGATAAGGATAAAATTATACCATTCAGACTACAAAAGACAGTCTGAACTTCCAAACAGAGCTAACAGTAGGTTTCTAGGAGGTTAAATCTCTGTAAAGCTCTTGTCTGTGGTCTCTAATGCACAATCAATTCATGTCTACATTTTTGAGGGAGGAGGGGGTCACTGAATCACAATTTGAAATTGAGCCGTTCCTGTACCCCGGAGGCTTTCTGGATAGCACTTTTATTCCCACTGAGCAAGAGTCTCTGCATGTTGAATATAACTGTACTCAGAAGGATTTCTTAAAACAACTTAAAGCAAATGTCTGTGGAAGTGAGATTTTGGACTGGCTTTCTGCGACTCCTATTTCCCATCCTGCTTGGTGGAATAACACCACGTAGGCTCACATATGGAAAAGTGGACAGGGTCACAGAAAGCCACCAGAGGAAGAGACTGTTGACAGTGGAAAACAACCACTGGAAGCAATGGACTTGTCTTGCTGACCACTGAGTCTTGGATGATTTGGGAAGTATCACTCTAAGTATTTTTCTGGAAGATGGAAAATCCAATGAGTTACAATGCACTTCTGACAACCAAAGGAGAAACAAATACCTGACGGTAGGCAATGAGGTTGGCATGATTTGGGTCTTATACCTAAGCTTCCATAACTGCCAAATACCGTTGGGCATCGATGGAGGCAAACCCTTCTTCACATTTCAGTTACTCCTGTGAGAAAGACTGGCAAGGTTCAGCCAGCTCTTTTACAAGCTCTGCCATCTCCTTCTGGAGTCTCTCTCAGACCAAGGACTTTGTTCTCAAAATCAAACTTGTGCTGCCAGCAGGTTTGAGAGGGCAGAAAGCACCTCTCTCTGACAGAAAGAGTCCCTTCTAAAATAAATTCCAGGGTAACATAGATATGTTGGGAGGAGAAGAAACACACTATCTCTTTCTCTCTCTCTATTTCTTTCTTCCTTCCTTCTCTCTTCCTCTTTCTCTCTCTTCCTTCCTCCTTTCTTCCTTTCCTTCTCCTTATATTCCTTCTTTTTCTCTTATTTCCTTCCTTCCTCCCTCCATTTCTTTTTTCTTCTCTTTTTTTTCATTTCACCTATGAAATTCTCCTTCTTGTGACTTTGGATTAGTTATCTTGCTATTTTGTGCCTCACATCATTAAAATAGCCATAAGAATGACAATTTTACTAGTCTCATGGGTTATTGTGAGAATAGATGCAAAAGTACTTTTAAAAGTTAAAAGTGTCATAAAGTAAAGGATAATTATTATAATATTGGTATTAAACTGAGAAAAGTTAATTTTATTTTGAATAAATGTTCATACCTATATATTATAAATGCACTTATGCACATATAATATACATATATATGTTTATGCATGTATATAGGGCATCCCAAAAATCTAAGTTCAGTTATAACTATTAACTGAATAGAGGCATAGATCAATAAACAGGTGGAGAAATGATAATTGTAGTTTGTAACAATTTACAAACCAACAATTCATTAATTGACCAATAAAAAATAATATCCAGCAAATCATGTAAGAATTTGTGATTAGAAAAAAATCCTAATATTAAATTATTCTTGACCTTAATCAAAAACCTAAACCAAAGTCTTCCTTTGATGCTTTGTTTTGGTATGGAGATTATGATGGGCTATTGCATTCCAGTGTGTCCTCCAGCAGGCTCTCTCCAACATGCCCATGCCCACACCATCTCTGGTGCTGAAAGCTCTTTGCATCCTGCCACCAGGCTACCTTCTAGATTTGGTATAGACTTTATGCTACAGAAAATGGAACTATTTATTGTTTCTTTTTTTAGAAACACGGGTCCTGTCTGTGTCTGTTAACCAGTTATCTCTCATGTTGTGACTGCCCTTCTTCTTCTTCTTCACCACCTGTCTCTTACTATCTTTAGCTTCCTTCAAAGCTGAATTCAAGTGCCACATCCTACATGTGATCTTTTCTTAATCCTCATCATACCTTTCCCAATTTTTTCCTTTATCCCAACCTTTGATGAAGTGGTGGCCTTGATCCTTCTCTTTCAATATCCTTGATCTTAGCCCAGAATGTTTACTCTGGCAGAATATCTCACAGTCTTCTTCTTTTTCTCTCTAATCTTCAATCTCTCCTGGTTCTTTTCCCCCACGCTTATCAATATAGCCAGGTCTCTCCAAACTTTAAACTGAAAAAACTTCTGGAGATTTACACACACACACACACACACACACACACACACACACACACACACAAATGCATTAATGCTTATATATATATATAGTCAAATAATATAGATAATATAAGCATAAATATTTATATTAATAAATTAATATGCTGTTTACATTGATGCATATATGTATGAATCTTCATATCTCTCTCCTGAGCCTCCATTTCTTATTGTTGGCAGCTTATTGAACATTTCCAACCAAATATTCCATAGGCATCTCAAAGTCAACATGTTCAGAATCAAACTCACTATTTCCCCCCTGAAATCTACCTCTCTTCACTTCTCCATTTGTGTCACAAGCACCATTATTCTTCCAATCCAGTTTTGCCACCTTAAAGTCATCTCTAACTTTTCACTCTTTCTCGCTCTCCATAGCCAAATTTGCCAAGTTTATAGACTCCCCCTTCCCTATCTTTTGATTGTGTCCCCAAGTCTCCACTCACACAGCTATCTCTCCAAATCTGACTCCTCTCATCTCTCATCTGGACAACTGTAATTTCTGTCTCTGGTCACTTCCCGTTCTATTGTATCCTCCATACAGTTGCCCAAAGTGATATTCATAAGGATCTAACCATGTCTTTCTTCTCTTTCAGAAGCTCCCACAGTATTTTGTTATTCCCAGGATAAAATACAGCCTTTTAGTGACACTCACAATTATCTAGCTTATTATCTATTATCTAGCAATATTATCTATTGACTGCCCCAGTCAAACTTATCTAATTGGTATTTCATGTACAGGATATTGTTTCCAGCCTCCTGTGTATAGAAAGCACTCGCTCCTCCCCCATAATATTTAGCCTTCCTTCAAAGCTTAGCTCAAGACACACATATTACAGAAGGCTTTCCAGTTCTTCTAGCTGTTTCTGTTCCTCCAAATTATTTTGCATTTATTTTTCCTATATTATATTTTTCTACTATGTGTATATATATTCCCTAAAAGAATATGAGCTCCTAGAAAGCAGGTACTATTTCAATGTTTGTCTTCATATTCCTAGTATTTAATATGGTAACTGGTACAGAGCAGATGCCTAAGAAAAGTTTGTTGATGGAGAAGAATGCCTTTGAATACGAGCCCAGTGATGTTCTGATCATCTGTTATCACAGCACTAGCATAGTGAAATACAGGAAGTTTCCTTATCATTTAGTGATGACATTGGTTAGCTTCCAGGTGATATACTTTTTGGCCTCAACATCTTTCAAAAGCTATCAATCAGGGCAGCTAGGTGGCATAGTGGATAAAGCACCAGCCCTGGAGTCAGGAGTACCTGGGTTCAAATCTGACCTCAGGCACTTAATAATTACCTAGCTGTGTGGCCTTGGGCAAGCCACTTAACCCCATTTGCCTTGCAAAAACTTAAAAAAAAAGGCTATCTATCTTAAGAGAGGTTGTGATTTCTATCAGCTTAGAGAGTATCCACACATGAAATAATAGAGTGCCCGCCCCCCAATATCAAAGAGAGTATTGTTGATTTTGTAAATAATTATATAATTTAGGCTCTTTAGAAAACACACAACTACCCTCAATATTGAATGACAATTATAGTGAATTTATATGCTATGGTTGTCCAGGACTAAGACACATTCTCATAGTCATATCACTTGTCCCTTAAGTAGAGTATTTATAACATTTTAGAATGTTGGTCCATCCTGTACTGTCATCAACAATGGTCAATACCTTGAACCTTTCTGATTATTTAAACCTTTTTTAATATATCCTCTTTCCTTCAAATCCCATAGTGCTTCAATATACAATTTCTACTCAAGTAATCGTGGGCTCGAAATAGAAGATGTATGAAATAGAGGAAAAGCAAGATGAAAAAAACCACACTTGAAACCTAGGAATAAGGAAAAAAAAGGAAAGGAAGAGGAAAAAACTAAAAGAAAAAAATCAAAGGGAAGAATGAATGAATAAAATATAAATAAGGGAAGAATACAAACAGAAATAAAAGGAAAGAAGGAAAAATAAAACAAAAGGAAGGTAATTGAAAAAAAGAAAGAGTTTGAAAGAAAAAAAGAGAAGGAAAAGAAAAGAACTACCTGAATAATTAGACCTAGTCCTGATCTATTCAAGTAATATGGACTGAGCAGATTAGTCTTATGGAAAAACAGGATAAAGAGGCATTCTGCTTGCAACCCTGTGGTTTAAGAAGGAGAAAATTAAATGACAAAGATCAGATTAATAGTTTCAACCTTTTCTTAAATGACTATCTTTTGAAGGGGAGAAGGTAATACATCTCTTATGATTCATTATAAATAAGCATCATCTGGAAATTCAAAAATATAATTTCCTCATGTTCTAATCAATAACTTTTCTGAAAAAGGTCACTCTAAAAAAAAGATAGCTCAGTTTAATAATAAGGGCTTTGTTTATAGTAGAATTTGTGAACTTCAACATGATTTAGAAGGACAGGAAATGAGAATGGTGATTCATTTCACAGAATTCTAACTGACACTATCCCTTCAGTTAGATGGGGATAACCTAGACTAAGAACACTGAATTTTGAGTCAGGAGAGACCTGAGTTCAAACTACAGTTGTGGCACTACATAATAACTGTAGACAATTCATTAAACCTTTCTGAGTTTTAATTTCCTTATCTGCAAAGCAGAAATAATAATACTTGGACTATTCAACCTGCTTTTCAAGCTTGTTACATTAAAGCAGTTTACAAACCCTAGAGGGCTATATCATTATAGGTTATCATCATTACCATTATCTAAAGACAGTCTAATGACATAGTATAGTCTAGTCCTGAGGAGGTTAGCAAACAACTCACCAAAACCTGAAACTCCCGAATCCTGGATAATCCACATCCAACAATTAGCCTCGATGGAGAAAAATAAATGTAATATACATCCTTGATTTGAAACTTCAGCCTTCTGTTGTTTAACTTGAACAAATGGAGATGAAATTGGAGGAAGCTACATTTGTCTGGGCTTATGTTTTTAACAAATCAAGATCAATTTTAAATGAACATTGAGATGGGTAATATTTCAATCTTTTCAATGACTCTGCCTTCTCTTAAGTAAACCAAACTGCTCTTCATATGCTAAAAAAAAAATTACAAAATACAAAATAGTCACAGGCAATACTTCTTAAACTCATTTCTGGTACTTACCCAGAGACCTCTCCTTTGTCTGATTGGTTGACCTCACCACTGGAAGGCTTGCCCTAGTACGGCTGCCCCTGGAAAAAGGAGTTGGGGACTCTCCCTCTGACATAGCGTCCAAAGAATCAGCAGATGCCTCTGACAGATGCTCAGCCTGGTCTCCCAAATTGGGTGGTTGAGGGCTTTGAGAAAGCTTTGGGCTTCTGGTCTGCAAAAGACATTAAAGGGAGGGAAAGGGAAGCATGGCATTCTATTATTACACTTGTAAATTTACGTTTTCAGTACTATCAAGATTGGGCAATCTGGAAAATCGATTTTGGGAGAGAGAGTTGGGGCTGTGGTTGGGGGAAGAAAAGTCCATCAGAAATTTTGAATTTAGAAATCTGAATGGCTTTGTGTGGTCAAGGTGACTGCTATGAAAGTTATTTTTAAAAACATATTGTCCCTGGGTATACCATTAGGACCTTTATTGCTGTACCTCTACTGCACAAATTTCATTTCTAACAAGGACCTGAGGCTAAGACATATTATAGGAGAGATGTATGGCAATTCCATTCCCTATGACTTAAACAACTGCTAACAGGTGTTATAACAGTAGACATAAATGTGCACAGACACATATCCTTTACAGGGTGGGGAAGACACTGCTATAGCTAAGCTGCAACATTCTATTTCTAAGTGTTTCACTGAGATGACTTTGAAAATCAGGAAGGTAGTGAGGAAAAAGAGTAGCACAGTTGGGAAGAGATTTAGTTTGGTCGTTGAAATCCCCTAAGACTTTTAAATATCTCTATTCTTTCTCTACTTACCTTGCCAATCAACACAGAGACTCTTCAAATACATACAGACATATTGGAACTGATTCTCAATTTTAATGATGTCTATTGCACAGGAATTGGGTAAAAATGGGAAGAATCAATCAAATTGCTACCCACATGAGCTCAATCAATACAATTCAATCTATTTCAATGTACTCAGTACCTACATACTACTGCACCTGGGTACAGAAGAAATGGAACACATTAACCCCTGCTTTCAGAGAATTTCCAAAGTAGTCAAAGAGATAAGACAAATGAGAAACTTTCAAACAATGCTGGCTAGGATAGAGTTAAATAACCCACTACTGGGTGGCTTCTTCATTACATTAGTGAATTTGTAATTTCACAGATGTGAATACTCCTTCCATCAACAGAAACTGCAACCCATTCATTCACACCTTCTCATCTTATGTGACTCATGTTCATGTGCTCCTATAAAACTTCTAGAGAGAGTCGAGCCAATGTACTCTTCTAGAAAGCTTAGTGTGATGTGGGTACCAAAGGAACACATGATTTGTCCATTTCTTATTCCTTATTAAAAAATTTAAACTCCATAGGTTTATGATGATTCATTCTAATGTCCAACCCAAATTCTAAAGTTTTCCACATAAACAAAACCAAAGTCAGTTTATTAAATTATTATGAATATTCCAAAGAACAAACAAGAAATAAAATCAGTTGGATAGATGCTACTCTGCATAACAACATTTAATAGTTTGCTAAACTTTTATCTATCATTTTATCTATCAAATTGAACCGCCTATACAGATGATGATCTCTGGTCCTTTCTTCAAAGAGCTCCAAAGCAAAAAAAAGTAATATAATCTGGAAAGAAGGCTAACATAAATTCTGATTGCTTCTATTCTTATTTGAGAAGGTGGATAACTCAAATCATCTAGCAAAATGTAAATGTTATATCCTTCATGTAGAATGGAAGCTTCTTGAGATTTTTGTCTGTATTCTTAGCACTTCACATAATATCATATATTTCTTTCCCAACTTCTCAGTTCATTCATATAGGAAACTACTTGCATGGAAACCCTCTACTCTTTCAATTAATTTTCTCTAATTTATAATCTTGGATAATTGCCAGAAGCATGATCAGATGAACTATTGTGACCAGGGTCACTCATTATGTGTCAGAGACATCCTGGACCCAGGACTTCCAAATTCCATGCTCTACTCTCTATACACTACACCAGGAGTCTTTCATGATGCACATAAGTGGTTAGAAGATGTATCATTGAATCGATGTCCCCAATCAGAGTGATAGAATTCCTGATTAGTCAATTGTGGAGGTAACTCGTGTAATCATTCATTTGTCTTTGGACTCTGTTAACAACTTGAACCACATAACTGGTTATGTCTAAATTTTACCTTTCTCTGAAATCTGTTTGGGTTGTATGAACTTAGCCCCAGTATTGGAAGAAGAATACTATTTTGTCAGAAAAAAGCAACCTTAAAGATCTTAGTGGTAGTTTAAGATGACTTTATGCCTCCCTTTGAATGAACCACTTAATTTCTAAAGAGGTGCAGTAGATAAAACTTAAAAGAAGAGAATTTTTCTCTCTGACCCTAAAAAAGATACATTAGGATAAGCCAAACAACCAAGAAATGATACCACTTTCCTTAAAATAGGAGCATTAACAGTATTTGTCATTTGGTTACCTCTACTGACTGCAGATAAAAAAGGATAAATTTTATAGATGTTCCTTTCTTACAATAAAAACCCATAAAAACTTAAAATTTAAAAATTTAAAACTGAAGAAATAAAAAATTAACTCTTGAAGAGATAAATCAAAATCAAATATCTGCTGTCAGATCCATGCCTGCAGCAGACATATGTTTGTTTTTTTAAAAAGAGCTTAGAAAAAAGCAAATGCCTACTTTCTTTTTTATAAAAAATTCTCTTCAAAATATGAACGTCAGCTCTTTCCTTTCTGTAATTTCCATTTTTGAAACTTTCCCTCAGAAAAATCACTGCCCTTTATTGTTATATGTTAGAAATCTCCTCACATACAGAATTCAGTGTCCTCTAATCACATCTCCATTTGCTGCCAAAGCATCCTTTAGGTTCAGAGAAAGGACAATCTTTTTAGCAATTGTCAATGTCAAATGTGCTAATATTTTAAATATGAAAATAATCCATTAACCAGTTATTTATTGTATCTATTGTATATCCAGGAGTGTGACAGATACTACCTGGAATGGATGGGACCACAAAAGAAAGGTAAATCGGCAATCCCACCTGCAAAAGGAGCTGATGGTTTGGGTAGCAAGAGGATGTTGGGGGAAAAAAAGATGAGAGACAACTGGAGAACAATTACATGCTATCTCTGTGTTACAGACTGTACAATGCAATAGTAAGAAGAATCTGCCCTGGCCGAATGGCCAGGATTTGATTCAGATAGCAAAAGGGAAGACTGGGGAATGATCATATGTAAAGAAAACTAGAATTAATAACAATAAATAATGTTTCACAAAGTGTTTTCCATACAGAAACTTCATGATGTAATGGAAAGATACAAGATTTAATATTAGAGGACCTAGGTTCAAATCTCAGCTCCAAGATTAATTTACTTGTGTGATCCTAGATAAATAATTGAACTTCTCAGAGCCTCAGTTTCCACTTCTATAAAATTTGAGAGTTAGACTAAATAGACTTTGAGACCACTTCATTTCTAAATCTAAGTTCCAAGAATTCTCACAACGATCCTTTGAGATTTTCACTATGAGAATTATTTCCCTAGAATATGAGGAAACTGAGGAAGTGACTTGACTAAGGTCATACAATTTTAGTAAGCCAGAGAAGGTTTACAGTCCTGGTCCTGCATTCTTTTCACCACATCAAGTTGATTCCCTGTTGTAATTTTTGAACAGTCACCTGAGTTTCCTCCCTCTGAATTCCTGAGGTGCAACTCAGGGTCTTGTTAAGAACCTTAAAAGGTATTTTCCTGTTATGCAGATATCAATCACTTAGTCAATAACATATATTAACAATAATCATCTAATATTAGTTATATATTAAGCACTTACCACGTGTCAGGCACTATAATAACTTTCATCTATCTGGTTTTTCACAGTTTGTCAAATACTTATTCAAATGTTAACTCCATGTGTCCACATAAGAATTCTTTAGGTGCAGAGCCATTCATTTCCTTTTAATAGAAGATTCTCATTCAACTGAATTTTCAGCAGAACTTTATTAGAGCCCCTGCTTTTCACTCAATTACCTTATAGCAAATGATATATAAAGGGTTTTACATACATGTTATATACATGTTAGCTTTTATTTTAACTCTAGGCATTTTCGATTGCACCACATATTTGGAGCACTCTACCTTTTCATCCCTTCTTATCTATGGATTTCTATGACTTCCTTTAAATCGCAACTAAAACCCCACCTTCTACTGGAATCCTTTTTCAACTCTTCATTCTAGTGCTTTCCTTGTGGTAATTATTTTCTATATATTTTGCATATAGCTGGAATAATACATAGATATTTTTGTTTGTTGTCTCTCATAGATTATGAGCTCTTTGAGGGAAAGGGTGCATCTCTTTTTGGATCCTCAGTACTTAGCATGGTGCTGGTCTAATGCAGATAATCATAAATGTCGACCGACAGATTGGTTGCATTTATTTTGTCTTTGTTCCATATGTGTGTGTGTATATTTATTCTATATATACTTATGTTTCATACATACTTCCATATGTACATGCTGACTCTCTCCACCACAATGATCTGTTCCAAATATGTATATATAGGCATATCTACATGTGTATATTTATTCTGTATATACTTATGTTCTGTATATACTTATATATGTATATACTTACATAAGGCAGGGATTGTTTTATTTTTTTATCTTTGTATTCTCAGTATCTAGAACATAATAAATAAATATTGATTGATTACCTTGCATTCTACTAATTTTTCTATGCATCCATAGAAGCTCCCTGGGGGAATTTTTATCTTTAAACACCCAAAGACTCAGAACAGTGCCTTACACATAGGTGATTAATAAATGTTTGCTGAACTGAACTGAATAAGAAATTTTAGCTCAAGAGCCAGCACAATATATGTGCTTTTTAACCAGGCTTTTAAAAGACAACTATGGTACACTTAAGATCTCTGACCGAGGCAATGACCAACCACAATTCAAAATGTGATGAAGCATACTACCTTCCTTCTGACACAGAGGGAACAGATGAGCCTGGACATAGAATGTGATATACTTTTTTGGACACAGTCAATGCAGTGATTTGTTTTGTTTGATTATGTCTGGTTTCTCTATCTCTCAGTCTCTATGTCTCTGTCTCTCTATCTATGCCTTTCTGTCTCTATCTCGGTCCCTCTCTCTAGGAAATAGAGGAGGTGGGAGGAAGAAAAAATAAATTTGGATAAGTTGGAAAAAATTAAATAAAATATGAAAGCTAGGATTGGAACTCAGGTCTTCTGTCTCTACATTCAATATATTTTCCATTACACTTGGAGGGTAGGATTTTATATCACTTAATTCATACAATACCAAAGCATTTTAAACCATTTGATTCCTCCAAGAGTCCTATGAAGTAGGTTTTAGAATGGAACTATTCCCATTTTACAAATAAAGAAATTGAGGTTGAAAAAATTCAGTCAAGCCAGTCAGCATTTACTGAATGCTTGGAGCTCAGCTCCTAGAATACAAATTTGTCAGTCAAACCTGTCAGACTATTCTTCTTGACCCCACTTTGGATTTTTTTTGACAAAGATATTGGAATACAAATAAAAACAAATAAAGATAGTCCAAGTCCTCAGAGTTTAAAATCTAATGAGAAAGACAATACATAAAAGGGAACTAAATAACTGAAAAATATGGAGGAATGAAGTCTTCCTGAGGATATTATAAAGAAAGTCCAGGAGAGTCACTAATTCAAAAACTGGAGAGAAATAACCACAAGGATGAACTGTGCCTCCTAAAAAGAGAATGTTTTGAGAGAAGTCAGTCGATCACAGGGAGAGGTTAGGATGTAGGGAGTGAGGAAGGATCTATCAATGTGTGAAGTAAACTTCCAGGATGAAGAAGCTTCTGGAGCAGGGTGCAGAACATCTAGGAGAGTCAGGAGGGCAGACTCAAAGGGAAGATTTTCCTATAATCTCACAGTTTAGGGTCAGAGGTAAGATTCAACCCACTGGACTCCAAAGCCTTCATTTTTATCATCACATAGCTCTGCCTCTCCTGCTGAAATGACCGAGGCACAACATCCAAAGAGATTCATATGTTTAATGTGACTTTTTCGGATGAGGCTGCCCCAATAGCACAGCCCATTCAGTAATAAACCCCAGGTATGGAACCTCAGGTGCATGGAGCACTATCACTTTCAATAGTTGACTTGACAGCTCTGATACCTTCCAATGGCCAGTTTTCCCCAGAGCAATTGGAGAATTTGATAATATGAGCAGCCCAATGAGAAACAAAGTCAACTTCTCTAGAGTTCTTCATTCAAAATGTGAATAATACTTGACATTGGCCATAACTCCAAGGAAGACAAGAAGAAGAGAAAGAAAGAGGAAGGAAAGAGAAGACAGAAGATAGGAAAGAAGCTAGGGTGGGGGAAAGGGAAGAAAAGGGGTGTTTAGGAGAAGGGAAAGGGGGAATTCCAGAGTACAGGAATTTATTTGGGAGTAATTTATTTGAGAGTAGACCTGCACTTGCAAATATAGGAACCTACTTAACAAGGCTAGGGCCTTTCTTTCTCTAATTACTCTGATCCTTATATCACTCAGCAGTCATCACTCAAGAGGCAACTTCTGAGTTATGAAAGTACAAAGTGCCCCGACCTGTCCACTGGCAACACAGACTCCCAAGGGGATTTGGTATTTTCCTATTAGCTTCTTAAGGAAAGTTCTATGTAAAGCTGAGCCGTCAGAAAGAAGCTAGGAAGCTACTAGGGTGCACCATTCTTTGACTGACTAAGCTGGCCAAGGGGGCAATACCTCCTGGAGACAATGAATGGGTCAGAGGCAGCAGGGGAGGTCTGGTGTGAGCCACTTCTTTAATTCAGATCTGTGCTGAATCCTGACTCTACCTGTGTGGTTGAACTTAGACAAGTCAAACACTCTCTGGATCCCAAAACCTCATGTAAAAAGAAGGAGCTGAATTTATGATTCTATGATCAAAAATTATAGAAAGATTTGGCAAATATGATCATTTTGTTCATTTTCCTTTCTTGCTGTTCATTTTCCATTCTCTAAAACAGAAGAACACTAATGTAGGCAGAGTTTATAGATTGCATCCAAGTCTCTCTTCTTCAAGTAAATTTTATTGAGGACATTATATGTTCACTAGACATGTAATCATCTACAGAAGACCTTTGGGCTAATGGGAAAAAGGACAATGAATTAGGTGTCTAGAGATCTGAGTTCTAATCTTATCTCAACCTATACCTAATTGGGTGACTTTGGACAAGCTTCAAAACATCTCCAGGACACAGTTTCCTTACCTATAAAATGTTAGGGCCAAACCAAGAGGATTTCTTCCTGTTCAAAATTCTATGGCAGGTCTCCTAAAGATGCCACTTAGTACCTGTGGGACTCTGGGAAAGTCACTTGAAATCTTTTAGGCTTGTTTTCCTCACCTATAAAATGAAGTTATAGTAAATGACCTTTAAGTTTCCTTCCAACCCAAGATCTCTCATCCCATGATCCCTATAACTACAAAATCTTCCCTATCCTAGAAAAGATTGAAGTCTAATGTGCTTCTGAGGTTACAATTTGGAAAGGAACGACTCTCTCAAAAGTACTTGTCCCATAAAACTGGCAGTATAGAAACACATTGCTAATGTATGAGATCTTGTTTCAGAGAAGGAAAGAGTACAGCCAGGGTTTGTAGCCAAAATTATAAAGTGGCAGAATAGAAGAGCCCTCAAAGATTAACCAGTCTAACTCAACCCTAAAACAGAAATTCCTCTGACTTTGGGGGACCTGCCTGCTCAGGTATCCATGGAAACATCATGAGTACCTATCTGATACTCAAATGACCTTCGAGCTGTTTAGCATGTAGGCAAAGGGTATGATAAGCCACTCTTCCAAATTTAGTTGCAATCAGAGCTAAAATCCAAGGTTCATTCTGTAAGCTGTGTGATGGATTTAAAGGACTTTCTCTGTGTTAATAGGGTAGTATCCCCTTGCTTCAAGATAGACTTATCCATTGAAAAGGGATATGCATAGAATTTTTTCAGATTGGGTCCTTTGATCTTGAATGCATCAGGTATGGTGAGGCTTCTCCTCCTCAGGGAGAAAAGACTAAGCATGGGGGCACTTTTAATATATAACCTGCCCAGAAAAGAGAAATTTGGAAGGACATAAAGGCAAAGGCCTTCTGAAGACATCTTCTCTTGACCCTGCATTCTCTTTTTCCTTCCACCTGGCTAGAATACAGAGGCTTTTAGTGACTTGCCCATGGTCACACAGTCAGTGACAAGAGTCTGAGGACAGATTTGAACCCAGCTCCTTCTAACTTCAGGACTGGTTCTCTATCCACTGCATCACCAATAGTATCTTCCTAGAAGGACATATTCTCTGGTGCTCAAAACAGGTAATGGGCAGGAATAACAGGATATGTTCATGAATATGATAGCATCCTCACTAAGTGGTCATCGAGCTACTGCTTGAATGACACAAAGGTGAGAGAATTCATCTTCCAAAGTCATTAACCCTGCCTTTGGATGGGTCTAATTGTTAGAAAGCTCTTTCTTAAATAGAGAACCCATCTTCTAAGGCAATCAACACTCCCTTTGCATGGTTCTAATTGGTACCAGAATATAGATGATTTTTCCCTCTATTAGAATATTCTCAACACCATAGTACTTGGAATTTAGAAGTAGAAGGGAATAAAGCTACAGCTACATGTTTTAACCATCTTAGTTAACTAATTAATTGACATTTCTAACCCTTAACATGAAGGCAGAAGTGGTACGACTTAGTAAATTGAGCTTTGGTGTTGAAATCAAGATGACCTGGGTTCAAATTCAGTTTCTGAAAACTAAAAACTATAAGTGGACAAGTCAAGTGACCTTATAATATCCATATGCAACTGTTTAAGCCTATAAACTGTTACTATGGTTACAGGAAGTTTTCTCATTGGGAAGAATATACCAATAAAAGCACAAATCAGGACTTATGCCCTCAAAAAATAAAAAAGAATCAGTAAAAATTCCTTATGTTTGAGATTCCTGAACAAGGATAATGAAGCTTCCAAACTGGACTTCAGTAGTAATTGTGTTAAAGAACAAAAGGTTAACAACTGGTGCATATCATTCAGTTCAATTTATTCTTGATTTTAAATAAATCAACATTGCTTTAATGAGGTTTTACTCTGTCTCAGGTCCTCTTTCATATGATGCCAAGGTCACTGCAAATAGAGGATTAGTGAATCACAATGAAATTTTCCCTACGTGCTGATGAAATCAGAGTGACTCACCTTTTATACTCATTAAATTCGAGTAATTGGATAAACATGATGTCCAGATATAATACTTTACCTAGACTTAACTTACTTTTTTTGCTTCCCCAATACGGCTATTAATTCTGAGACCAGTTAAAATTTGTATTTAAAACCAAGAGTAACTAGTGAGCTACCAATAAACACAGGGAAAGATTAGAGGGGTATAGGGCTAGTCTTGTCCCTCACAACTACAAGAGATATTTAGTCCATCACTATACTTTATTTGGGGCCTTTTCATCCTAGAAGGACTTGCTAGAGTTTATACTCCATTGTTATATCTAGCAACCCCAGAGTGCTATAATGAGGCATTAGAGTTAAGTTTCCATGGTGGTCTTGTTCTTTCATAAAGATAGATGCAAAATAAATGCCTAATGATTGATTGATGTGGATTGTAGGTAGATTTGGAGCTAAGAAGACATAGAATTATCTATCGAGAAGAACAAATGTCATGTGAAAAGTTAAAAACCTTGGCTATCAGGCACTATTATGTCTTATTTCCTGGAGATCAAGTCAATAAATATTTATTAAGTAACTGAGATATAATGACATAAAGAAATAGTTACTGCCTTCAAGGAGCTTACAATCAAGTAAGATGCAAAACAATCAGCTAACAAGATCAAAAACCTAACAGACAGATAAGAATATGTGGACTCTAAGTATATGCTTAGCTCATTAAGGAGTCGGGATTCTAGGGGTCTCCCTACAAGGAGGGAAGAAGCCCTGCAAAAGAGAGAGTCAGAGGGACAGTAGTAACATTTTATCCACATAGGTGGTATGTTGATATCACCCTTAAATACTGAGCTAGTCCAAAGATCCCAGATCAGTACTTCATTAAAAGAGAAACCCTAGGAAAGTAATACAGAAAAAGTAATCTCAAACCAGCCAAATAGAAGATAGAAATAAAATCAAGAGAGGTGAAAAAACAGATGTTTGGTGCTATGAAGTCCTCTAAGAAAAAGTTTTCCATTCATATGTGAAATTAACTGTGCTGCCTAATTGTTGGCAGAGGTTAGCTGGGATCCCACAGTCTTTGTTAGCAAAATCCATGGTGTAGAAAGTTTTTCCAAGGATGGAAGGCCTAGTAACAACTTATCTGTGGACAAAGAACCAGAATACTCATCAACAACATAGGGTAATGTTTTTGGTCATGGCAACCTACTAAGTCACAATTCTAATATGATGAAAGGATTGCTGATATCTTTGTAGTGCTTTGAAATTTGCAAAGCACTCTATAGAAATTACTTCATTTGACCTTCAAAATAGCAAAAAAGTCAACAAGCTGATTAGCTGTGTGACCCTGGTGAAATCACTTTTCCTCTGCCTTTCTCAGTTTTCTCATCCATAAAATGAGTATAATAGCATCCATTTCACAGGGTTGTTGTGAAGATCAAATGCGCATAAATGTGATAATGAACAAGATTGTATTATCATAGAGCTTTTGCCCACTTTTGACAGTCATTTAGCAAGGAAAGCCCTGAAAAAAGGTGAAAGAACAAGAGGTATGGGGCTTGTATCATACACTCATTTAAGCAAAACATACATGTGCAATAGCTCTGGGGAAAAATTAGTGATAGGCAAGTTCAGGTTCATGTAGATTCCCATATAGGGAGGGGAAATAACCATGAGGGGAGACAGCACTCACTTGGGAAGCAGGAGACCTAGGTTTGAAACCTGTTTACAACCAACTGTGAGATGTTGTTCTTAACCTTGATTATATTATGACTCCTTTATCAACCTGGTGAAACTTTATGGCTCCCTTTTCAGAATAAAATCCTGTTGCTTATATTTATAATTGAAAGAAATGGTATATTTCTGTTAGAGGTTGGTCAAAATTCAAATATAATTTTTTTTTTCTCATCCAAATTCATGAATCCCTGACATCTATCTACACACATCTCTCTTCCACAGGGTCAGAACATCTATCATAGATTCAAAAATGATCTAGTAGGTCACCTATTCCAACCTCTCCATTTTACAAATGAGGGAACTGAGGCCCAGTGGGAAAAAGTGACTTGCTCAGGATATAGTAACAGATCTGGGATTCAGACTCAGATTCTAAAGTCAACATTCTTTTTTCTTTTTGGTTTTTGCAAGGCAATGGGGTTAAGTGGCTTGCCCAAGGACATGCAGCTAGGTCATTATTAAGTTATTAAGTGTCTGAGGCTGGATTTGGATTCAGGTACTCCTGACTCCAGGGTCGGTGCTCTATCCACTGAACCACCTAGCGCCCCTCAACATTCTTTTTTACTGCTTGCATGAGCAATTTACTCCCCATCACACACTTTTGTTACCGATAAGAAGAAAGAGTTGGCCTACATCATCCTTAAGGTCCCATCCTACTCCAAATATTCTAAAGGAACTGGACCTTTGAAAAGAAAAATTTAGAGGGGTGGGGGTAGGAGGAAGGGATTCAGTCTAAGAAGGCCTTTATACAGCTGCACAAATAAAACAGTAGATACAATCTCTGCCTGGAGTCAATCCTGGGTATGGTCTTTGTGGCTTCATGCTCAAGCATTCATATATATTTTGTCTGCCAATCACAGGCCAAACCTGGTGGGATTGGAAAGTTCAGAATTTGGAAGTAGTTTATATTTTTGTGGGGAGAGAAAGGGAGTAAGGGATCCTTTTTTAAAAAATTTTTTAGGTTTTTTTTTTTTGCAAGGCAAATGGGTTTAAGTGGCTTGCTCAAGGCCACACAGCTAGGTAATTATTAAGTGACTGAGGCTGCATTTGAACTCAGGTCCCCCTGACTCCAGGGCTAGTGCTCTATCCACTGCACCACCTAGTTGCCCCAAGAGATCCTTTTAAAAAGTCTTCATTGATAAAGACAGTATTTAAATACCAATCTAGGACACAGAACTCTGGCTTTATCTGATCAGGACTCCGGCCTCTAGACACTTCCCTGCAGCTTCCTCACCATGTCCCTTCAAAGGTTCCCTAGCCCTATTCCCTTTAGAATGGAAGCTTCCTGAGAGCAGGATATGTCCAACTTGATTCTATTAGGGCCCCCCAGCCTGATAGCAAACACTTAATAAATATTCATTCTCTCTCTCTCTCTCTCTCTCTCTCTCTCTCTCTCTCTCTCTCTCTCCCTCTCTCTCTCTCTTCCTCCTTCCCTCTTTTTATCTCTCTCCCTCCCTCTCCCTTCTCCTTCTGTCTCTGATTGCCTAGCTATCTCTCTCTCCCTCCCTGTCTCTCATTTCTTTCTCTCTGTCTCTGTCTTTCTCTCCTCCCTCCCTCCCAATCTCTCTCTCTTTTTCTGTCTGTGTGTGTGTGTGTCTCTCTCTCCCCTCACACAAAAATGGATAAAGATCAAATCATCTAGGGTATACCCCAAATTTGACCTTCTTTCTCTAAAGCCTATTTACCCAAAATGATGGAAAGTGTTTTCTCTAAAACTTATTTTGGTGAATTATTCTCCATTAACTCAAGCGCATTGCCCTTCTCTAGGTTTCCATTTCACCCTCTCCCTACGCTTTCCATCTGAAGATTATCCTAGACATTATTCATGATTTTCACCTGTGAAAACAGAAAGATGTTTGGTCTGGAGTCAAATCAGACGACTCAGCAGTTGAACAAAATACAACTGTATCTTTTGTTTCCACATTTTTCTCCATGGTGTGAATTATTTCATTATCAGATCAGAAAGAATATGGGAGTGGGAGGGGGTCAGTAATTCAAAGTATTCACTTCTCAACAAGTTCATATGTGACCAGAGGTCAGGTCAGCAGCCTCTGGGCAGGCTGAAGAAAACAAGAGAAAGCAGCCATTACCACCCCCCACCCCCACCCCAGGTTGGGCACTGTACTAAGGTGATCCTTCTTACCCCCCCAAGAAGCTTGTTTACCTATAAGTGACAGGGGAGCCCAGCCTCTGTGGAGACATGTTGCCTCGTGAGTTAAACAAAAATATTATACATTTCTTGAGAATAAGGAATTGTCTTTTGTCTCTTTTTGTATCCCCAATACTTAGCATGTCTATACATAATAGATGCTTAATAAATGTTGATTGATTGATTGAATTATAGAAACACACATGAGGAGAAAGTATTTCAAAGTAATTTTTACATCTGGAAGACTTGTAGAATTCTTCTTTGTGGGATTTCTTTCTTACTCAGCATGGTAGAAGGGGATCTTGTTAAAGGTAGTAACCATCCTTATTCAACTCAATGTTTGGGAATGAAATGAGGAAATAAATTCACGGGGAAAGGGAAGGAAGGGAGAGATAAAGTGTTTCCTCTTTTCTTATCTCCAATTGTACCTCCTTAGTCTACTCCAGTGATTTCAATAGTGTAGTGAACTTCCAGAGGGAGGACTCCTTTTTCTAAAGCAAATCTCTACTAGTATATAATTTAGAGACAAATTACCTGGAGGCATTGCAAGATTAAGTGATTTAGTTATTTTGTCTGGGGCAGAATTCAATCCAGGTCTTTCTAATTTCTGGCCTATGCCTCTATATCTCTCCCAAATGCAGCCTTTCTTAATTTTTGCTAATATTGGCACAGGATCAATGATTTAGAACTGGACAGGGATCTTTGATTTCAACTAAGTCAACTCCATGTTTTACAGATGAGGAAATGAGGTTCAGAAAGTTTAGGCAATTTTCCCAAGGGTATACATAGATAAGTATCAGAAGTGGGATTTGAATCCAGATCCTAGGATTCCAAATATATGGTATTTCTATACAGCTTCTGCTTCTCCTCCCAATTTTGTGAAGAATAAATTAGGTTTAAAGGAAACTTGTCTTCTTCAGTCATAAAGTAAATAAGGGGAAACTAATGAAATATTCCTCTGTCATGGGAATGCATTTTTCTTTAAAACAAGAGGGACTCTGGTTACAGCGAGGTCAGGTAACATGCCACTAACTTTGTCATCAAGTAAAGAAATAAACACTCCCAACAAATTTCATGCCCAGTGAATCTAGTCCTCACAACACTGGCCCACATTGCTGCTCAATGAGGTGTCCAGTTCCCAATTTTTTTCCTTCCAGGGCATCTATCCTTTTAATTCTTTTGCAAGTTTACATCTTCCAGTTTGCTGGATTTAGACCTCAGCATTTCTCCCTGGAAGATGCCTTCAGGGGTAGGGAATGGATGACTGTTTAGTATGTCTGGAATTGAAATGCTTCAGAAGGAAAAAAGTGTCTATGCTCACACGGCTATTCTTAAGAGTATTGAGAGAGAAATACCTTCACCTGACCAGAGGCTTGAAAATACCAAGCAACAACCCAGCTAACCAAGCCCAAAACCCTCAAGATGTAAATAACCCAAGCCCCTCTTTTAAGTAATATCCCTCCAGCTCCAATTCCCAGTGCCCTATTTGCTGGTCAGCTCCCTCTAGCGTTTTTTTGTCTTCCCTCATTAGAATGGAAGATCTTGGTGGACAGAGATTGCCTTCCTTTTTCCTCTCACACTTAGTACAATCAAATGCCCATTGCTTTGCATTCTTGCCTGACTGTTTTGTTCTCTGGGGCAATGTGGGAGCCCTGGGTAGAGCCACCCTTCCTGCTCCACCGCCCCCCTCCCCGGCCCAAGAACATTCCTATGAAACTAGAGATGTCTTCTGTTGGAAATGTGAACCTGAAAACAAGACTCCTCTAAAGAGAAATGCTTAGAGGGATCAAGAGAAGTTACACAATGTTCTACTCCATAGCAGGGTGATCTAATGTCCTCACTGTACCCTCACACCTGCTGTGGAGGGAGCTGGGGCTTTTCCAGAGGGCTGTTCGTCCATCTGGGAGTGTCTGAGGACATCTGGTCATGCCCCTAGCATCTCCTAAACTCTCTCTGGAGTGGGAATTGTCCACAAAAGGCCTCTCCTACATTATTTTCCCTAAATATGTTCCAACCTACGGGAACCATGCTGAGGAGGCTCTGGCTTCACTTCCTGCCCAAAGATTCCTTCCAGCAACGAGTCCCAATTATAGGAAACAGTGAGGGGCAGAAAGTGCTCAGAATGGTTCAGATGTCATTACAAGAGAGCATAGTTTGGACTTTCCTATTTGGGAAGGGATGGGCACTACAGACCCCATAATGAGTTCCCATATGGGTTGTTCTAAATCCTTAATTTTAAAATTTAGCACGTTTACCTTAGGAGGACTAAGGACAAGGCAAGGTCTTGAAGCCAAAAGTAAAGGACCTATTAAATTTCCAGCTCTATCCTCTATCTCTTGTAAGACTGCAAATGTATAAAGTTGAACCCTCAACAATCTGGCTCCAACTTTCCTTTCCAGTCTATTTCATTAAATTTCCAGAACTTTATATTTCCGACAAACTAAAGTAATATCTGTTCCTAGATACTCAATGCTTTATCTCCTGATTCCATATATTCATATATGGAATCCTCCATTATTGAAGTGCATCTTCATTGTTCTTCCTCTCAATCTCCATTATTCAAAGTTCAAGGTTCAGCTAATGTGCCACCTCCTTTGAGAAGCCATCTCTGATCTCCAGCCCTCACCTCCTTAACCTCCATCCTCTATTTGTTACTAATCTCTGCTGACTATTCATTCCCTTGGATTTGTCATGTCTCTTCCACACACCTAATTGAGAGCTAGGACCATTTCCTGATTGTCTCTGTGTCACCAGAACATGGGTGGACTCTTAAAAACATGCTTGCTCAACTTTGAAAACTTTGAAACTAGAAAGACTCTAGTGAAACCATGAACCATAATACCAAAGGACTAAAGAAGAGGAATGCCACCCACCTCCTGCCAGAGAAGTGATGAGCTTAAAATATAGAGTAAGACATGCATAGCTGGACATGACCAATGTGGGAATTTGTTCAGTTAGACTGAGTGTGTTTGTGATGAAGATTTTATTTTGGTTTTCTGTTTTTAAGAATTCAATTGCGGAAGAGGAGTAAAAGAAAACAAATTTTAATTCAAAAACATTTGTAGAATGGAACAGTTTGAATTGGAAAATCTTTTCAGCTAGATTTCTATCTATATGCCAATAAATAACCAAATCTCAGGGAAGAAGAAGCCTGGTGGTTTCATTCTATTTGTTTAGTCCAATTATAAGAAAAATGTACCAAACAAGTCTGTTCTATTTCTGATGAAAATATTATTGTCAAGATGCTACATTCTTTATTTGGGAGTGGGGTGGTGGTATGCTAGCTGCTGCACGGTTGGCTGTAGTAACAAAGCATGTTGTGATAACCTTCTTCTTCCCCTCATTCCGCCCACCCCCACATTTATATTTAAGACACAATAGGTGGGCAAGGAAATTATGGAGATGTCTCTTAGTTTTGCATTAATTATAGGGCCTACTGAAACCTCCTAATGAGTGGGAGAACTCATAAGAGAAGCAGGGTACATTTATTCAGTTTCCAAGATGGACAAAACACAATAGAATTGGAATAGAAGGCAATTTGGTATTTTTTTTTGGAGTCTTTCCCTAGGAGCTTTATAATAAAGCTAATGTGAAGGAGGAGGTTAAGCCCACTGAAAACTGGGCTATTAATAAAAGGAGGGCAGGAGGATCAGTGTATCCCTTAGACTCTTTGTACCATCACCAGAAGGGAAGTTGACTATATTCCAGTGCCTGAGGTCTCTCAGGCAAACATTATTAAAATACCCCTGGAGGAGCAGTGATGGAAGCAAACTTGGCTTCTATCAGGACAGAAGACTAACATGACTAGAGAGAAGTGTCCATGTTGGGAAGAGATAAAGCATAAAAATAAAGGGACATAAGGTTGGGTCAGCTGATGGAGTTCTCTGAAAACTAGAATGAAGAATTGGAATTTGATCTTTTAAAAGGTGATAGTGGAAATTGTAGGTTACTGAGCCAGGGAATTATAAGATGGAACAATATATTAGGAGGATGGATCCACAACAAGGGAGGAGGAGGCACTGGAAGGTAGAAGGCCTAGCATGGAGATTTCATCTCATATTTGGGAATGAGGTAATGGAAGTGAAAAGTGAAGGAGTTCCTAATAGAGAATGCTCATTTGATTTTACTAAGAATTTCACTTTTGGAAAGTACTGCAATTGTATACCCCCAATCCCACTGGTATTCCTTTTATCATGCAGGGCTCCCCAGTGGCACCACTGGCACAACAAATTCTACAAACCAATTCCAATCACAGATACTAAGTGTGTCTGAGAAGCTACATTTCCTTAGTGTTAAGAAGACATTCCATACCTTGCATGCCATTAGTATTCACTCTGGGCTTCACTCTCAAAACTGCAAAAATAGACATGCATCAGTCAATCCACCCATCAATCAACAAGCATTTATTGAGTGCCTATTATATCTGTGCTAAGCAATGGAATTACAAAAACAAAGAACAAAAGCAAGCATCTGACTCCAAACCAACAACGCCTATTCAGTGCAGTTAGAATTGTACAAGGGATTCAGTTTAGTCAAGAACACTGCTTGGGATGCAAAACATGGATGGTTTTTCAAAAAGGTAAGCTATAAAACCCAATGCAATCAGAAAGAGAAAAAGTACAGTACTAACTCTCTGAGAGGATTCAATTTTCATCATGTACCTTTGAATGTCAAGTTCTGAGTGAAGTGAGATCAACATGCACCTCAGAGCCTGTGGATCAGAAAGAGAGAAAAACAGGAAAAAAGGGAAAAAAGATGAATCTGTAGAAAGAAAAATGATGAATAGGATGATTGACTGGACTGTGTATGCTGTCATTCTCAAAAAAAAAAAGAAAATAGTGAAATCCTGAGCAGAAAGGAAGAATGATAATCATGTCAACATTATTTTTCTGTGGGAAGTGTTGAAACAAACATAACATCAACCATTAGCAGTAGGCTTCATCAACAAACCTCCCCAGATACAGCTGCATTCATTGGGTAACATTTTGCATCTCACCTTTTCCATTAGCATGTGGATTCATCACAAACCCCACCCCAAATACAGCTACTTCCATTGGGTAACATTTGAAATTGCACATTCACATTTGCCCTGTTGTTTATGATGCATCCATCTTAACCTATATCAGAGTCTGTGTAAATAAACAGTTTGTCTCATATCTATGGAATCACTCAAAGGACATGTGGTATCATCTGGCATTTATCCTGGCTAGCAAAATGTCATGAAACCATGCCTTCAGATATATAGAAAGTGGATGAACAAGATCCATCCACTGAAGCTCCTGTGGAGAAAGCCATGCCAACAAAGCACTATGTGGATTCTAGTCAAATTGTTCAAGGACCAGAGGTCTTTGTGTAAATTGAGGAAAAACTGCTTGATTTAGGGTTTGATTGACCCCATAGATGGGCCAGTGTGGAATGCCTGCCTTTGCCAACTTCATTAGCTCTCATACAACCAGAATATTTAGCTTCTCCTAGACCCCCACTGCCAGTTTCCAAGTAATTTCATTTAAAGATAGAAAAGCAAGGCAGAAAACTAATTAATTTTGATGTCTGATGAAAACAGAAATTTTGTACAAAGCAAGAGGAAGGGGCTATTTTTGCATCCAAAAAGATGTCAGTGAAATTAACTATAAGGCTAATATATGTCTTATGCAAATATTAGCCCTTACATAGATGTATGATAAAGATGTGCTGTTGTTGCCAAGTACCAACCTAGCTGAATACCTAACCTATCTCCTAGGTCATCGTAAATCTCAAATGAAATAATAGTTAAGAATGGTATTTGGAATACAGTAGGTATTTTAAAATGTTCATTTCTTTAAAAATATTCATTTTTTTTCATTCCCCTCTTCCTTCCCATCTCCTCCCCCTCAGGATCAAGGTTACTGATTCATATTTACTCTTGGTCAGTATCATATTGGCCTCACATATTTATCAGATAGCTCAGAAGGAAACTATTTGGAACCAAACCAAAAAGAACAAATCAAACGAGAAAAGAAACACAACAATTGAGCTGTACTTGAGAGAGAGTGGGTTAGGAGAAAGGATAACAGACAGGAAAGCGGAATTAGAGATGCCCAATAGAGTTCTGTGGGGGAAGTTCTGTCAAAAATATAAGAAGACTTTATGAGAAGAGCAAATCAACACTATTAGAAGAACTATTAGCTGAGTTGACCCTATGAAAACCCTTTCTTTAAGGAATACTCCCCAGCTACTAAGGTGAAGATTGCTCTAGGGCCCTCTGCATCTTGTGTATAAAAGTTTATAACCCTAATCAGCAATGAAGGAAATACCCTTAGTTACATCATAAAGAATAAAGCCCTGCAGATGCACAGTAAATACTGAATGACAGATCTGAACAGATGCTATCATGAACTCGGGAGAAGAAAGACCATAGAAGTTCATAGTCAATTTCTTTTCTGAGAGGATAAACAGTAAGAAAGGGTAAAGGACAAAATATGCAGGATATATAACAGTATCCTGGGACAGGATCCAGACAGGGAAGTCTGAGGCAGGAAGAGATGAGGATAGAGTCACACATAGACCTAAAAAGATAAAGAAAAGCTGGATAAAGTCTTGAGTGACTCTTATTTTAAGAACTTATAACAGAAAATGATCATTTCATAGGATTTAGAGCTCAATGGGACCTTCCAATCTCCTAACCCAATACCTTCATTTTTGGGAAAAAACAATCTGACCTTTCTTTATTTCTTCAACTTCTCAATCATCCCATAAGCTTGGAATTTAGAGTGAAAAAAAGCAGAGTCTATAACACTGAAGCTCAGAGCTGGGGGATACAAGGAAAAGATCAGCGTGAAATCAGTCAACCAAGTAATGTTTGTTGGCAGTGCACCTAGGACTGTTGAGGGTTCTGAGGAGTAATAGAAAGGGCATTAACTTTGGTTTCAGAGCCAAAGGTCATATAGAAGAAAAATGATATATGTAGCATGAAACAATTAATGAACAAAATGACACATAATATAATTTTTAATAAAGGAGAGGAGAATCTATAATGAAGTACTGGTTGCCACATACAAGAGTACAAAAGCTAGAGAAGGGTGGGCATCAATATGGTCTGGTGTCAGAAGAAAATAATAAGAATAGCTGGCATTTTTACAGCATTTGTGTTTGTTTACAAACTAACACATCTCTTCAGATCTTCACAACAATCCTATGTGAAATAAAGATCAACTATTACTATTATGTCCATTTAACAAATAAGGAAACTGAGGCATGTGAAACTAAAAGGGTATGACCTAATTCTTATTAGGTTCAGTGTCTGTCCAAACCATTCAAACTTACTCAGGTCTGGTTAAGGACATGGGTGCTCAACCTTTAAACTCTTCTGGATGTAGCCCAACAAACTAGGCAAGGGCCACAAATAAGAAATTAATATTTATTTATGACTACAATATAACCCATATTACCAATGAATAATAAAATATAAGAATAGATGAATATTAATTTTCCTTCTTGCTTAAAGACATAGGACTACAAACTCTCAATACTATTGGTTACACTTTCCTCCACTTTCCTTAATAACAAGAAAAGCTTAAATCAGAGGCCTTCAAATTAGCAGACAGAAAAGGGGATGTCTAAAGAATGGAACAGTAAGGCTGAGTATGTAAATTGAAAACAGGAGGAATGGGAGGTAGAGAGATAAAAAGAAGAGAAAGACTGAGAAGAACTGAATTAGACATCCCAAAGAAGATTTCCTTGAATTTTCTGAGCCCTAATTACTGAAACTCAACTCACAGGAAACATTTTCACTCCTCAGATTAGAAACAACAGACACAATCTGGGCTGAAACTGTGTAGAGCCCTACAGGTTAACAGTAAAAGAGTTGAGAAATAAAACAGGATTTTATTAGGCTGCTCACATACTTCCGCTAAATCAAGTGTGCATCACTTAGAAGTATGATATGTGGTTGTGAATATAAAATGGAAAAATCTCTCCTGAAAAATAAGAATGAATAGAGAAGGAGGTAGGCTTATTCAGGTCACTCCCAAAACTACAGGGAGCTCAGAAACTTTAAAGGATTTTAAAAGGCTTCAAAAGGGACTAAGGGAGTTGCTAAAAGGAATATAAGAATCAAAGACCTCCAATACTGAAAAAACAACAAGAATGACGCAGAGTAGTAATCCAGTACAAATTAAGTTGGATGACAATCATCACCCAGTGACTTCTCTTTTCATCACTGAATTGATTTATATGGAAAGGTCAAGAAATATCCTAAGAATGAAATAGCAGGACAGCATAGGGCTAGAGATGCTAATGTTTTAACTAGAAATGGAAAGACTCACCAAAAGCCTTTGAAAAAGGTTTAGCACTATAGGAGGGTTAGTCTTGAGCACAGAGATGCAGGCTATGGGAAAACAGAAAAGACTGTCATTCGCTGGTTGTGAACTAGGAGATGTCGGAAGAAGAGTGGTGGTAGTGATACTGGGCAAATACCAATGCTAAAGAGGCACAAGCCCCTGGAGAGTCAACGATCAGTCAAAATGGGTAAACAAAGGAAGGAGCTTGGCTAACTAAAGGATGGGAATATAGAATGAGGTTGCTAGATAAAGGTATGTAATATTCTTGATCCTCCCCACATAGCTCTACACCAAGTCCCCAATAAGGCAAGCTTCTTGAGGGTAGGAACTGTTTTGATTAAATCTTTATTTACAACATGTAACACTGTGTTGGCATACATTAAGTGATCAATAAATCTAGATTGGTTTATTGATATGCATTTGTGTTTTTTTCCATCTTTAGCAGCTCTCTAAGTCAGCAACCTGCCTAGTAATTCTGCAGGAAGCAGTTTGCAGGTATGGAAGATGGATTGAAGTCAATCTCTCTGCTTTGGGAGGTGAGTTAAAAGGTAATTCCAGATTTTGGACATGGTGCACTTCTGAAAACTCCATGGTATAGTGGATTACTCCAAAGATTAGATTCACCTGGCAGGAAGAATTAACAAACAGGAGTTGTTTTCCTATCTAAAGATGCAAAATCAAATCAGTTATGAATATGACTAATTATGTATCATAAATGTAAAGATACAGTAACACACCTGTCATAACAATTTAAAACCATAGAATTATATTCAAAGTCCTTAAAATCGGGCAAAAATTGGATATACACACTGACTCTAAGCGGTCCCAAATGTACCATAAGTTATCCACAGATGACATAGTCAGAAATCTGATTCAAATTTAATATATTAGTCTAGTAAACATTAAACATTTAAATTATAATACTTTTACTTGATATTTTAGAATTTAGAAGAGCACTGGGGAATATCTTGGGCTGCTTAGGTATCTCCAAAATATCTATTGAATGAAATTTGAGGTGATGTCTTCTTTTTCTCTCCATAAATTTCCCTGTTCATTAACCATGTTGATACACTCCTAGAGTAAATGATGCAAGCTCACAAGCTCACATTGACATAATGATCAGAGAACCATATATCTGGAGCTGGGAGGTACCCCAGGGGCCATAGAGTCCAACTCTCTCATTTTTATTTTGCTATCAATGATATAAACGGAAAGGAATTTCAGACAAATGGAAAACCTTATAGGATCTGCTCAGATATGAGACAGAGGGGGCAGAATGGGTTTCACCATGCACCCCAAAAACAACAAAAAAAATTTCATGACATAAGCGGTCACCTTCTCTTGCAATACTTAACTTTGAATTAAAATAAACAGACCACCATATTGATGTTTGCTTATAGAAGATGGAGAAATGGAGTAATTCTATGAAAATCCCTACAAAATCCATTAAATTAAGGGTGCCTTATTGAGAGATGGGGAAAGCTCTTAAAAGTAATTTAACCTAGGGGAAGCTAGGTGGTGCACTGGATAGAGCACCGGCCTTAAAGTCAGGCAGAACTTGAGTTCAACTCCAGTCTCAGACATTTAATATTTACTTAGCTGTGTGACTCTGGGCAAGTCACTTAACCCCATTGCCTTGCAAAAACCAAAATAAAAGTAATTTAATCCAATCCCTCATTTTATAAATTGGGAAAAAGAGGCTCAAGAGAGGTTAAATAACTAGTGACTGAGATAGCTAAGTGAGATAGTGGATTGAGTACAGAAGACTTGAGTTCAAATCCAGCTGTAGATACTTAGTGGCTGTGTGACCTGGGGCAAGTTACTTAACAAATTTGGCTCAGTTTTTTCATCTATAAAATGACTACAATAATAAGACCTACCTCCCAAGATTGTTGTAAAACTAAAATGAGAAGATATTTATAAAACTTTGCAAATGTTAAAGGCCAGCTATTACTAATACTTGGCTAAGGCCATTCAGATAGAAAGCAGAGACTAGTCTCAAACCTGGGTTCTCTGATAGTAAATGCAGTGCTATTTTCCCCCAAATTACACTGCATCTTAACATCTACTGTGATGTTTGGTGATTTCAATGTGAAGGAAAATGTAGAAAATAAAAAAATATATTGGGGCAGCTGATGGTCTAGTGGATAGAGTACTGGGCCTTGAACCTCAGACACTTAATAACTATATAACCCTGGGCAAGTCACTTATCTGTTTCCCCAATTGTAAAATGAAGACAATAATAGCACCTGCTTCAAAGGGTTCTTGTGAGGACTGAATGAGATGCTGCTGCTGATAGCAGTGAATCTTTTTTTGTGCAGTAATACAATGAAATGACTTGCTCAGGGTTCACAGTTAATAAATTTCCGAGGCTAAATTTCAAGTCTTCCTGTCTCTTGGACTGCCTTTGTATAATGCACCACCTAACATAAAAGAAATGTCTGGTGATAAATATAGGACTCATTTAAGAATCAGTTATATGCAGTAAGATCATCAAAATAGAAGAAAAACAAAAATCAATTCCAAATTAAAATAAAGCTCAGAGAGAAGAAGATGAGCCCATACATGATTATGGTAGATCCAAGCTGATCTGAAGTCACATACTCCAAAAAAGTGGGAAATGGACAAAATTAAAGATACTGACTCTGTCTCTAACCATTTTAAAAAGAAGCTTAACTAATGCAAAGCAATTGCCACAGTGACTCAGCTAAAAGAATCTAGAAAGTCAACTCCACCATCAGTAGACATTTGATCTTGCTGACGTATTGAGAGAAAAAGAAGTCAAGGAGGACAATGACGATTTAGAATGTCAGCTCATTTGCAAACTACTACAGAGGGTGAGGGGAAAATTATGAGCAATTATCATAAACTGCAAAAATATCACAAATGGCAAAAGGAAGTTGAGAGAGAGAGAGAGAGAGAGAGAGAGAGAGAGAGAGAGATGAAGCTGCAAACACCTTGGTATGAGACTGAAGTTGGGCCAAATCATCTGAAGAATATTTGAATAAAATTGGAAGGAAAACAAGTAGTTAAGAAAGGGTGACTAGGGGTGGCTAGGTGGCATAGTGGATAAAGCACTGGCTTTGGAGTCAGGAGCACTGGCTTTGGAGTCAGGAGTACCTGGGTTCAAATCCGACCTCAGACACTTAATAATGACCTAGCTGTGTGACCTTGGGCAAGCCACTTAACCCCATTTGCCTTGCAAAAAAAAAAAAGAAAGGGTGACTAGACCTAACCAAATTACATACAGAAAAATATTCATACAAGATAGCATACTTTTAAAGCACTATGGGGTTATCGGATAGAAGAAACATTTCGAAAGGAATATATAAAATCATGGGCATCACTATTTTTTAATATGTTTTTGCAAGGCAATGGGGTTGAGTGGCTTGCCCAAGGCCACACAGCTAGGTCATTATTAAGTGTCTGAGGTCGGATTTGAACCCAGGTACTCCTGACTCCAAGGCCAGTGCTCTATCCACTGCGCCACCTAGTTGCCCCTATGGGCATCACTATTGCAAGAAATGGAAATCAATAGTAATAACACATATGCCTATTTTTCTCATCTCTGTGTGAATGGTCATTTATGCTTTCAATGTAACTGATTTGAGAGATATAGAGAATATAAAATGCTACACTGTGTGTATTCTTCTTTGATAAAAAAAACAATTGATTCATAGAAGAAAATGTGATCCATTTGTACCACTCCCAAGTTAGCATCAAGATCTCAGAAAATTCCATGATGGAAACTTCTTTGGTGGTCATGAACTTGAATATGAACTTCAGGCAGTGTAACATGAGAAAGCTTAAAGGGGAAAGAGAATAAGCATTTCTATAGCTCCCCACTCTGTGCTATTATTTTGCTGATCCTCACAATGATTTTGGTAGGTAGCTGTTATTATTACTTCTATTTTGCAGTTGAGGAAATCAACATAAAAAGAAGACTTATTTAAGACTGCACAGATGGGGTGGCTAGGTGGCACAGTGGATAGAGCACTGGCTCTGGAGTCAGGAGTACCTGGGTTCAAATCCGACCTCAGACACTTAATAATGACCTAGCTGTGTGGCCTTGGGCAAGCTACTCAACCCCACTGCCTTGCAAAAACCTAAAAAAAAAAAGACTGCAAAAATAATAAGTTTTGAGGCTGGATTTGAACTCAGGTCTTCCTGATTCCAAGTCAAAAATGTTCTATTGACCATACCACTTAGCAGTACCTACACACAAACACACATACACACACACAGACAACATGATTTCCATAGTGATTTATAAACTGTCCCATGAAAAACTGAAAATTTTCCAATTAACAGTAGGATTGTTTTTAAAGAACTAATTACATCAAGTCTTGAAACTCATTATGATCTTCTTACTGATATCAATGGTTACTTTAAAGAGATCAGTCTAGTCAACCACACCAAAGAGACAGGTGGATTTATCAATATAGGCAGTGTGGACAGGTCTTGCAGATGGACTATAAGATTATGGCTTATAACTAGTATTTCTAAAATGCTTTAAAGTTTACACAGCATTTTACAAATTAAATCTCATTTTCTCTTTACAACAACCTTAAGAGGTAGGTTATTATCCATCTGACAGAGGATAAAACTAAGGTAAAGAATAGCAATTTGGGTAGTGTTATACAAAATTTTCAGTGATATCAAATTGATCACTACCACAGAACTCTATTTTTTAAACATTGATAGTCTCTGAATGATAGGATATGGCTGAGAATCATACAATGCTACATTTGAGAAGATTAACCCAAAGGTCAGTAGAACAGTGTATGATGGATTTAAGTGAACTGTATCATTTACCAACAACAATGTCCATTTGAGAAGGAGAAGATGATGACTTTCAAAGGAGAGGCCCGAGGTTCAAGTCCTATTTCTGATACTTGTTACCCATAATATTGGGCAATTAGCCTTTTTCTATTTCCCTACATAAAATGAGGTGGTTAGACTAGACCACTTCTAATATAGCATATACTCTATTCTCTGAATTTATAAATTATAAGTAACATAAAATGGTCAACGATTTATAAGATTAAGAACAAGAGATTAGGTTTTTCTTTTCTTCTTCTTATACTGACTGTCTCCATTTGTCAGCTCTGACTCCTGAGCATTGAAATTCATTCCAAGAGCCCAGAAAATGTTTTAATATTTAACATTATATGTCTTGGTGAAGACATAATATAAGTTTCTGAACTTGCACTGTCTGCTCATGAAGTTACACTAGAGAAGCAAGAAAAGACTTTTGGCTTCTTGGAAATATTAAAAAAAAACAGAAAACATGAAAAATCTACTGGCCTTATTTCTAGGACTACCCTTATGACTTTAGAAGGATTTTTGGGAGAAAATTTGCACCATTTAGAGTTCTTGCCCTGGATAGTGATCACTTGCATGATCATTGGGCAAAGCATTTAAATTCTCTGGGCCACAATTTCCCTAAGAATAGAATGAGATAATGGGACTGAGATGCCTGAAAATTATAAATAAATTATAAATTCTAAAAATAAGCATATGTGCCATACATTTTTAGCACAGTTTCACTTCTAAATCCATGGAGAGATGGTTATGGACTTAAGTTAAACAAAAATTAGGTATTTAATCTTTGATGAATGGAAATGAAATGGTGAGTCTTCCAATAAGACAGTTTCCAAGTTGCTGGCTTTATTTTTTCTTTTCTTCCTTTCTTCCTTCCTTTCTTCCTTCCTTCCTTCCTTCCTTCCTTCCTTCCTTCCTTCCTTCCTTCCTTCCTTTCCTTCCTTTCCTTCCTTCCTTCCTTCCTTCCTTCCTTCCTTCCTTTCTTTCTTTCTTTCTTTCTTTCTTTCCTCCCTCCCTCCTTTCCTCCCTCCCTCCCTCCTTTCCTTCCTTCCTTCCTTCCTTCCTTCCTTCCTTCCTTCCTTCCTTCCTTCCTTCCTTCCTTCCTTCCTTCCTTCCTTCCTTCCTTCCTTCCTTCCTTCCTCCTTCCCTCCCTCCCTTTCTTTCTCTTTTTGACTCAGTTCTAGTCCATTTAGTTATTAGTATAACCACCAGGGGGTGTCCTGCAGCTTATCCAGTAGAACCTGCACCTGTACAGTCGATGAGTAAAGGAAACAAAATAAGGAAATTCAAGTGACTCCTCAGTGGTCGCCTAGAGTCACATTTCATTATCGTTGATTTCCCCCCTTTCAGACTCCTTGGGCTAAAATAACTGTCCATGAACTACTGTGGACTCTAAGTGACTGGACCACAAATGCTTTTAAAGTTTCAAGATGATAGCATTAAAGGGGAGGAAGGAGATTTATTTTAGAAATTCCAACAGAGCTCATCAAGTTGTAACTGAACACAAACAAATCCATTAACACACTATATAAGTCTGATGAACAAAATGAATGGAAATTTCAGAAAATCCCACGCTAGGTCATCCTCAGCTATCAAAGTCCAGGTTTGACCAGGTCATACATACAACTCCCAGCAATCTCCCTATTTAACCAACCCCAAAGGCTTCCTATCATCTCTAGGATCAAATATAAAATCCTTTATTTGGCTTTTCAAGCTTTTCATAATCTGCCCCCCCACTATCTTCCCAAAAGTCTTACATATAATTTCTTGACATATTTTACAATCCAAATTGTGTTTTTGTTTTGTTTTTTTCCCCCAAAATACATTCCATCTGCCTGCTTCATTTACATTTTTATTGGCTGTGTTCTCCTAGAATGTTCTCTGTCCTCATCTCCACCTCCTGGCTTCCCTGGAATCCTTCAAGATATAGCTAAAAATCCTACCTTCAGCAACAAACCCTTCTCTGGAGCCCTTGATGCTAGTGCCTTCTTTTCTTCCAGTTCACCCTGTTTATAACTTCAGGTGTATTCTCAAGGACATAACAACTCCAAGTTGTCAATAGGAAGGCCAAGCTAACTCTTGTTTTTCAGGAAAGATTTATTTCTATGAGATTATGGAACTTAAATACAAGAAAATTTATAATGATCATGATAGTGAGTAGAGATTTGGCTCTAAGTCAGAGCAGATTTAGTTCAAGGTCTCCCTGCCAAGTCATTTAACCTTGATTTGCTCCAGGTACCTGTTAAGACCCTAGAGTGCCGAGTGGGCACTCTATTAGATAAGAGATCCATGCCAGAAGTTCTCTCAGATGAAAGCAGAGGTCTGGTTAAAAAAATTTTAAATAAATATTTCAAAATATAACAGAAAAAAAGAGAAACCTGAGATTCAATGCCTCAAACCTATTAGGGAATCAATAAATATTTACTGAATAGATGAATGAATGAAGGGGAAAAATAGCATTAGCAAGTGATAAGGGCTGAGGGAAGAGTGTCAGGAGGTAACTATTTGGTTGTTTCTATAAGATCTTGGGTGAGTTATTTAATTTTTCTTTGCATCTTTTTTGGGGGGGAAATATAGATTTTTTTAAGGTATGAGCTTGATTTAAAACCATAGATAAACCAAGATACGGAATCAGAACTTATTCAGAAGTGTAACTTATCCTCATTCAAATGAGTGTCATTCTTCAAATTTTGAGAGACAATGTGTTTATTTCTCTTTTTAAAACTTTTAACATGTCATTTATGCTTTTACAATTTTAGCAAGAACTCACTTCCTTTTCCCCAATCACTCTCAGTCAAACCATTAGAATTGAGCTTCTTAGATCACAGAAAAAAATTATGCAAGAAAAATCAATTTGAACTTCTATAACATGTATCTAGGAAAAATGATTATCGATTAAAAAATAAAATGCAATTTTAAAAAATAAAAAAGTAAAAAACCACTTCAGAAATGAAAAAAAAAAGTAAAAAATGAAAGAAAATCAGTTTGACAACAGAAAGCATTCACAAAATTGTTATCAGTAGGCATTAGGGAAATATGTTTCAATATTCAATTCTTTACAACCAAGATTAGAATTCCTTTTATAGAAGCCTGATTCCTTTTATTGTTATTTCATTTATAGTGCTGTATAGTTATGGTATATACTATGCTTCTTCCTTCGCTTAGTTTGCTCTGTATCAGTTCATGAAAAGTATCCCCACATTTCTCCAAATGGATCATTTTGAATATAGGCTTACTTCAATGATGCTGCCTGCAACTGGCTTCAGGACTTAATTACAAGATATGTTTTATGAAAACTGAGTCATCATTGTCTCCTTTCTAGGGTTCTATTATAGTCTGAAGAACAGACCCATTTATTTAGATGAACTGAATTAAGTTATTTGTATAGACAAAGGCTCCTGCATTGTCCTTTCTTTCCCTGTTTTATTACTTTATAGGTCTTAAGTCAACTGAATAAGGAAAAAGAAAAGGAAGAGGAGAAAAAGGAAGAGGAAGATAGAGGAAGAGTAAAGTAAAAGGAGGAAGGACAAGAAGATAGAGAAAAGGCATAGCAAGAAAGAGAGAGAAAGAAAAGGAGAAAAAGAAGAAGAAAGAAATTGAGAACGGAGAAGGAATAGGAGACAAGGAAAACTGGAAGAAAGCTTTCACTTTGTGGCTGGCTTCCCATTGCTAGCAGCGGGGGAAAAACCTTAGAGATATACTCCGGTCAGAAGCAACTATTTTATGAGAGTAAGATTTTAATTACTGAAGTCTTATTTTGAGTCCCTTTCGACTTCCTGTGGCCCAGGAAAAGGATCTACTCAATCTGCCTTCAGGTGTCAGGAGATGGACAGGGAGTCCTGGTTTGTTTTAAGAGGAAGCCCTCATAGCAAGAGAGCCCTCCTGTCATAGGGTAGGAGGATGAATGAGATTTCCTTTGGGTACTCCAGTTTTAGTAAAGCTCAACTTGACTCAAAAAGATTTCCCTCACTCTGAAGAGAGGCCTGGTTTCTCCTGGTCTCTCAAGATTTCATTCCAGCTTGTTCAACTCTGTCACAAGCTGACCTGTTGATATTCATTTACGGTCACAAATTCTTCTTCTTCCAAGATTGGAATAGCCTTGCCTTAATTTTCATCAAAACCGTCTACTTTTTTGGAATCCTGAGATGATAAGGGAAAAAGGAAAAAAAAAAGTCTGCCAGACCATAGGCCACTATTTCTTCTGCATTACTAAAAAGATTTTTATTTTAATTGCATTCCATCCTTTCCTCAATAGCTACCTGTCAGTAAGCTGTTGGAGAATTCGACATCTAGTCGAGGGAGTGTACAGCAGTTTACACTTGCCCAAGCTATAATTAGCAGGAGGTTGGCTTGCCTGCAGTCCTCCCTGGCCCTGGATCTCACTAAAGCCATGGGACATCAAATAAAACTCCTGGCTTGATGTTACTCCCATACTTCTTAATCCAAGAATTGTGAGAGTTGTCTTTGTACTTTCCAAGCCAAGGAAAAGAATAACCAGCAGGCAACTTCTTCACCTTGGAGTGTCCAAGCTACTATCTAAGGCTTTAAGCAGAGAAGCAGGTGTGGATCTGGTGGCCGTCATATGTCCTATACTTAATGACTAGATACAGATAGAAGGAATTTCTTCATGGTGACTTCTTTATATCAGTGAAATCTTAGCTCTAGACTTTCCCCACCTTGGGTTCCCTCTCTCCCAAAATAAAGTGCAGAATGCATTATCTCATTGGAATTTTACAACAAGCCCAGGTGGTATAAGGATGGTTTTTCTTACCTTACAAATTAAGAAATCGAGGATGAGATTTAAGCTTTGACTTGTTTAGAATATGGCAAAACTGGTAGGTGTCCAAGGCAGGATATGAACGCGTGCCTTTTTGATTTCAAATTCAGCGTTATTTCCATTAAGTCATTCTGCCTCTCAGAGATAATTTTCTATTCCCTTTCTACCAGTAGAAAGTACGTACTGAATATTATCTAACTTGAATCCCGATTCAGGCTATACTCGTACAAAGAAGGAGAAATCCTTCTAGGACAAGGAAAGTCTGTTGAGGCTTTCTTCTTATAGCCCCCACAGTCCATTATTTAGCATGGTCTAGTGGAGTAATCAATAACCTTGATTATGTGATCTGGGGCAATTAACATGACCTTTCTCAGCCCAAGTTTCCTCAAAATGAGAGGGTCGGACTAGATAGATAATCTCAAAGATTCTTTGATTTTTAGGTATGGAATGGTGACTTCAGGGTCACCTGCCAAGGACACTTCATTATTACTGGGTCCTCTTTGCTGACTCAGTTTTACCTACTCCTTGTGAAGACCACTGCCACCTAATAGACTTTCAATTAACCTCAATGAGAGGGTGGTAATAAAGAGGCAGGGCTCCTAACCACCCCAACATCTCCAGAATGAGTTCTTAGCAGAACTATCCTAATGCTACTGCTGCCCCAAACTACTAGAGAGAATTTTCTAGTCCAAAGGCAATAGAGATGTTCTCATCTTCTTCACAAAAATGAAGGATGGAAAAGATATTTTGTTTTTTCTTCAATGCCAAACTCAGACAAATAAAACTTTTTCTCAAGAGATGATGCAATAAAAGTTGATTTCTCCACTGGGAGAAGGGGAAAAAAACCCTCACTCTTCTTTTAAGAAAAATTGTTATTGACAGTTCCATTTCACTTTTAGTGGAATTCATTTATGCCATTTTTACATATTAAAGGGGACTGATTCATCTAGACAAAGAAAAGGATAGAGAGGCAATTTTATTTTGTAAACTATTGCAACTTAAGTTTATTGCAATAATCATCCCAAGGGAGCTTGGGATAACATTAATAACTGCTGTTTTCTTTTAACATTGCAATGAAGAAAAATATCTTACAAGAATAGAACAAAGAGTACAAACTTTGAAACTTTTTTCTTTTTAAAAAGTAATAGGCGTGGATTTCATTCTTTTGGAATTGTTTGGGTTGCTTTATTAGTTATCCATTCCAATCCCTAATCCAAGTTTTTTGACCTAATAAAACAAAGAGAGATCATGCCTTCAGACTTCACCAGTCTATAAGACTTTTTAATGTTTCACTTTTTCTTGAGAGTGTAGATAACAAAAGGGATTGGATGGAGTAGCTGTGATTTTCTCAGCTTAGAGAAAGAACTCAGTCACCAGGTAGAGATCTGACAACATGCCTCTGTAGGAAAAACCCTAGGGAAAATCCTAAGACATGTAAACGTTAAGAGATATATCCAGGGTCCCAAAGGACAATCACAGAGAAATTGGAACTCAGTTCTTCATGTCTCCCCAAGTCAGTTGGTTATTCTGTCACCTTTTTTAAAAACAGAACTATGATTTCAGTGCTGTAGGGAATACTTAATAAGAAAACTCTACCAGTATAAATGTGCACAGAAGCATTGAGAGACTACCTGAACAAAATTATGAGCTCAACCAAAGCATTAGGATTTGAATTCAAGGTCTTCCTGACCTGCAGCTAAGGATATCCACTATCCCAACTTCTCTATGAACTAATTTTCTAAATTTTCTAAATTTCTTTTAGGCTTCTTGGCAAAGTAAAGAACAACACTTGAACACATACCAAATGACTTTTGCATCATACTGGAGACAGACTAGGCTGATCTGGGGTGAGGCAAGAGGGGAAACAAAGTCATAAAAATAAATAGAAGCAAATAAAAGCAGCATAAACCTCTAGTCTAGACTAGGACTTTTAGAACTGAAGTTAAGACTGGAGAACTGACCATGGAGTTCACCTAAGATCAGGAGAACTCTTGAAGATGTCAAGGATCAAAAATGCTAAAATGTTTTTAAATGAAACTTAATTTAAAAAAAGCCAACTACAGAGAAATATATTCTCTGTAGGGGGGGGGAGAGGAAAAACTAATAAGATTCTCTGACATGCTGCCCCCTTTATTCCAGGAATATGTTGAAAATGTATGACAGGGTACAACTAAACAAGAAAAGCATTTTGGAGAGGAAAGAAAAAATGATTCTTATTACCCCTTTTTACTCTATCAACAGAAGCACAGAAATTTGACTAAATGGGAAGATAAGGAAATCTAAGTTCTAAGTTGGCTTTGCCATTAATTGATCCACACAAATCTCTGGACCTTCCATTTGTGATGATGGTGGTGGTGATGATGATGATGATGATGATGATGATAATGGTAGTGGTAGCAGTGGTGATAATTTAAAAAAAACCTAGCACTTAAAGAACACTTTCAGATTTGTAAACCATCTAACACTATATCTCAGCTGATCCTCATATCAACTCTGTGAGTTTAGGTGCTTTCATGTTCTTCATTTTCCAGATGAGTCTTCCTGCTGCCAAGCTCTATCTACTGTACCGCCCAGCTGCCCTATGTTAAAAAGAAGTGAAAAGGAATGGGGGAATAGAACAAGAGAGTAGACTAGATTGAAGAACTAGGATCTTAGGGCATTTGAGGGAACATCAATATCTATGTGGAAATCAGGAGAGGAATTGGAATGAAAAGACTTATTTTGGCACAATTATGTACATTATAAAACTTACTCAAAAAAGAAATTAAAAAGGGAGGAAAGAGGAAATAATATTTGATCTGGGAGTCAACAAAGAGTCACTAGGATTTTGCCAAGTTGGAGAATGTCATGGCTATAGCATTGCATTTGGAATGGAAAAGAGAGGGGAGAAGTCTGAAACAGCAAACTAGCTAGAAGCAGTGCAGGTAAAGAGATCCTGAGGGTGCTAATGTGATTTGGATCTTTGGAGGACATCCAATCCATGCCTACTCCCAGAATACTTCTCAGCTCTACCTCTCAGAACTTCTCCAAACTCTTCTCTAATTATCCAACCCAAGCAAGATGAATAATCAACAAGATGGGTGGAATATCAGCATGACTCTAGAGGCCATTTAGATCATTTTATAGATGAGGAAAATCCAATTCATTGAGGTTAAGTGATTTATCTAAAGTCTTACAGATAGTGCATGTAGAATTTTAACCTAGGTCCTCTGATGCCTCTTTCAAGGGGGAGGGTGGAAGAATGAGAAAGATGGAGTTTGGCAAATACTCCATGATTTTTGATTCTTGGAGAGGAAGATTTCCAAAGAACATCACTATTTCAACCCCCTGGTATCACTTTTTTTAAATAGCTGTTTCACATAAAGCTAATGCTCTGCTATATCATCACCTGAAACTCAATAGCTATTTCCTTTGCCAATGGGAACAGTAATTCACTCTTTCTATAGCAGCATGGGAGCCACTAAGGATGCAATTCAATTGTGCTATGACATTGACCTTCTCAATGTGGGATGGACTTCAGCATGAAACTAAAAAAAGCTTTCTCAACTAAGAATCTAAATGGGTACAGGATTTGGTTTGTCAAGAGCACAAAAAAAGGTTTTATACTCCAGACAAAATTAATATATTTGTTGTGAGGGTTTTATTTTATACCAACAAAGAGAGTTGAGGAAAGAAAATGGCTATTACTTGAAAAGAAAAACAGTGAACTCTATTTTCCTTAAAAGAAAAAATAAGAAAACTATTGGAATTTTAAAATTTTATATTTTTATCAGGTTAGAATTTGGTCAAAGCAAACTTCAATTTAAAACAATATATGAATGAATAAATGAATAAAAGGAGCATTATTGAGTTGCTAAGTTGGTAGGGAAATAAATTGTAAGCAAGTCTAGGAGATTGCTTATTTAAGAATATATAAAGCTATTTTGATAATAGGAAATTCTCTGATAAAGTATTGAATCAATCAGTGTGAGATTGTGGGGGGGTTCATTCTTATATAATATATACATATTGTTGTTCTATAGTCTAAAGTTCTAAAGTTAGCTGGAAAGATTTACAACGAGGAAGCAAACAGAAGGTTTAGCCACAGTTTTGTCTCTTGACCTCTTTTCTTGTTCCAGAAAGAACACAGGCAGCACATAGGCATGACCCCAGAATCTGATTGGATTCTTATCAACCAGTCACAGAGATTAGCTTCATCTGACCATTAGGGATAATCCTAATGAAGGCCTTAAGGAAAAAAAAAAAGGATAAGCTGATTCTGAGGCAAATAAAACAATAAGGTAAAATCACAAGGGAGGAAGAATGCAAAAGATCATAATATTTAGAGAATGAAGAAGTTTTGGGGATTACCAATCCCCTCCTTTTACAGATGAGGAAAAGAAGGCACAGAGAGCAAAAATGACCTCTCAAGGAGTTCGTAACACAGATCACACTGAAATCCAGAGAACTAAAATATGGCATCTCCCATCTTTCATCCTGTTCCTCTTTTTCTCTTGGGGACAAAACTGCAGGGTCCCTCAGAAAATTCAATTGTATCTAGAGGCAGAACAGCACCAGAAAAGTAGTAGTACTGATATTTTTGGATTACAATTTGGCTAAATAATTTAAACCCAGGTCTTCCCGATTCTAAATGCAGCCTCAGCACTTGCCAGCAGTGTGAATTCAAACAAGTCACTTAATTTGCCTCAGTTTCCTCATTTGTAAAATGGGAATTTTACAGCAAGCCCTTTGTAAACCCTGAAGTACTATAGAAATGTTAATTGTCACTATTGCTATCATCACAAACCATCATCATCATCATCATCATTATTACTCATGAAATAATTGTGAGTACAGATGGTCAGAGGGTAATGTATATAAGAAGTCTGATGAAGGATTCTGACAAGATCTCAGGTTCTGAAAATCTGAAGAACACATGAATATCGTCTACCCTTCCTATTCCCCCCAAATTTCAAATACATAACCCTGAAAAATCTATTACTAACACAAAAATAAACCTGATTCGTGTTAGACAATGATATCCCCAGATGTCCAGATCCTTCTCATTGTTACCATATACAGAGCCTGCCTACCATACAATGCAGAGGAGGAAGGGGGGAGGACAGCAGTCTGTTGTATCAATCTTTATCTGGATCTATCACTTATCCTCAAGCTGCAAAGTTTATAGTTCAGTCTTTCAGCAGATTTCAAGTCTCAGCTGTAGGCAATCAGGGACATACTTGAACCTATTTCAAACTATTAGGAGGAGGGGTAGGGAACAACTAGAATGCCTCACTCTTGGTCTATTCAAACTTCAAATGATGGTGAAATAATTACCTAAAGTCCTCTTCCAAGGAGGAAATTGTATTGAGTCTTATTCATTCATTCATTCATTCATTCATTGATATTTACTTTCATTCACAACAAACATTTATTGAGGCTTTCTATTTATAGCTCAAGGTTCCTAGAATTTACATATAACAGAGTTTTTGCCACCAGATTCCAATTTCTAACTCTTGGGAATTGGAGCTGTTTTTGAATTCATTTCCATAAATATTTATTAATGGCTGCTATGGACCATAAAATGAAAACAGAAAGACAAAAAAAAAGCTACTGTCCTTAAAAAAACTTATATAGTCCTTGAAATACTTTACTGTTTGGAAATTGGACATTTAATGTAAATTGTTTTAAAACATGCAAACACATACATAGAATTAAGAGTTGGAAAAGACCTCTAAACAAGGGTTCTTCACCATTTTTGGGTCACATGCCCCATTTGTTAGTCTGGTAAAAGCTATTGAATCTCCTTAGAATAAATATTGTCTTTAAATAATTGAAGAAAATGTCAAATTTCAATGACTGGTTAGTGAAAAGAGAAAGGTCCTATCCAAGATAATAAACCTCTTGAAATCTATCCAAAGACCATAAATCCTCATTTATGAATCCCTATTTTAGTAGAATGACTAAATTTCAGAGATGAAAGGGACCTCAGCTTCCATCAAGTTCACTCTTTGTCCCAAAGAGCTCCAATCCTATCTCAGACTATTCACTATGTTCTCCAGAGTTGGAGAACCCTATACCTCCAGCAAATGGTCATTTAGTTTTTCCTTTTAAAGCTCAAGTGGGGGGGGGGGGGGGAAGAGACTCTCCTGAAGATCTTTTTTCTACTTTGGAATAATTCTAAGTGTTAAGAAATTTTTAATGACATCAACCATAAAAGTACCTCTTTATAGTTTTCCCCAGGGGTTCCTAATTCAGACTTCTGGGACTAAAAGGAACAAGCTTAGTACCCTATCCATGTGATGAACTTTCAATTCTTTGAAGATAGCAATCATAGCCACCCTAAAATTTTATTTTCTTTAATCCTCTCTATTTCTACCCCCTTCCATTCTGCAGATATAGAAATGGAGTCTCAGAGAGTTTAAGTTATTTGTACAAGAATCTACAAAGAGGGGGCAGCTAGGTGGCACAATGAATAGAACACTGGCCCTGTAGTCAGGAGTACCTGAATTCAAATCCAGCCTCAGACACTTAATAATTACCTACCTGTGTGGCCTTGGGCAAGTCACTTAACCCCATTGCCTTGAAAAAACCTAAAAAAAAGTCTACAAAGAGAAAATGACAGAACTGGGATAAAAACATAGTCCTATTTTAATTTTTATTAATGATGATAATAACTATAAAGCATCATAGCCAGCAATTATGAAATGTCTTAAAGTTTACAAAATGCTTTACAAATATTATTTTGTTTTAGCCTCAGAACCACCTTGGGGGGATAAGTGCAATTATTACAGATTAGAAAATGAGGCAGATAGAAGATAAATTACTTGCCCAAAGTCATTTAATAGTCACAAGACTATTAAATATTGGAGGCAGAATTTGAGCTTCCATATTTTCAATTTCAAGTCTATCATTCTACAATGGCACTAACTGGTGACCTCATGCTCATGTTTCCCATATTCTTTGAGATCTTGCTGCTCCACTGCATTATGTGACTATTCCAGAGAAGAACATAATAATGCATCTTTTAAGCTTCTTAAGAATACAACAGAGAGCTTATTAAATCATTGCTATAGATCTTATTAAATCGTTGATTGTTGCTTTCTTTGGTCCATTTACCAATCGTGTGAGGCAATCTGTCTCATTTGTTGTGAATAGCTCCTGATGGATTTTAGGAATTACTGACATCAGATAGGGCCTGAAAAACCTGAGAGTTGAGGTCATCACTGTCCAGCAGCCAGGTCATATACCATCTTAAAAACCAGGAAGCATCTGCAGCACATAAAATGGCTTTCTACTTCTGGGGCTTCTGGGCCCACTGCCAATGGATAATGAATTACTTCACAATTTTTTGAAAGGGGGGCAGGGAAAGAGAAGGGGGGTGCAAAGGCAATTTGTGAATACCTTATCCATGATTTTACAGCAACTATCTGATATCCCTATTCTTAATCTCCTCATTTTCTGTTACCTGTGCTTCCCCTTCAGGATTTGAATTTCTTTCTTGTCTTTATCCATTTCCTTTAGCATTAGCCCTTTGAAGGACTACTCTTCGAAATTCTCAATGCAAACAACATTTAGAACACAGAAGCTTTTCATTACTGTTCACATTTCTTTTCTGCTGACCATGATTACACATGTTCTTGCCAGCCTCTCTTCTCTGGAGAGATATTCATTTCTTTTTTAAAAAACAAAATCATTGCTGTACTTTATTTCTCTATAAAGTTCTCCTAATCCAGTACTCAATGCAATGGTAAAGCATCTTCCTTGTTCTTAATAGCTTTCAGATACTGGAATATTTAAGCCACAGTTTAAAATCTAATTGCCTCAAGGAGGTGGCTGACATGGCCCAATGGATAAAGGGTAATAGTTGGAGGTGGATGGCAAAGAGTCATATGGAATCTGGATTTCCACAAACAGGCTTCAAAAACTCCAGGGCTCACAGATGACAGGGGAAAATGAGACAGGGGTAGAATTGATTCTAGTTGACATCTTTTATTTCACATGAAGAAAAAATAAATGATCTTTGCAAGGTCGCCGAGGCTATGTGCTCAGAGACAATTGATTGGACACACCATCAAAAGACACCAAGCCCAAACCTCTGTGTGTAGGAGGTGGTTAGGGACATATAATGCAGGCACTTTCTCAAATAAGTTGAATCTATTTGAGAATGCTAGTTACTTGATAGTTTGGGGCTCTCTATTTTTTCAAGCCAGCATCATTTTTTGCAGAAAGTTATTTTTAAAGTAGATATGAAGTTATGGATTCTTCACTAGTAACCTACTTACATTGCCGTGATTGTGTGTGCAGATGTAAATCCGGAGGATAGGGTAACAAGAGCTGGAGAATATGGTTCAAATATTAGCTTCACTGAGGTTCTGGGAAAATCACAACCTCTTGGAGACTCTTTTCCTTCATGAGAAATTCCTAATTCTCCTCCTCCCAGATCTAAATCTGAGATGTTTTAATTTCTACAAATCTACCATATATCTTTAGTAGATTTGACCACTGCGAGAAGAGACCAGAACTAGTAAACAGAAATAATCTCCTGAATTTGATACCTCCCCTCCCCCATCATAGTGACACTTATTCAGAAGAACTAATTTGATTGCTTTATTAGTATGTAAGATTTCCCCCCTTTCTTGGAATAGGATAACATCTACTGAAAGTGTTTGCTCCTTATGTCATTTTTGAAAGAGAATTGAGAAAGTATTTCTGTTAGTATTTACTCAGGGTCAGTGGTCTGTTAGATCTGAAATCCAACGGGTCAGATACAATCATGATATGGAGCAGATCTGACACTTGGTACACATAAAGCGGGGCGGGGCTTGGTACAAAGGGAAAGAACCAAATTTGCTGCTTACTGCCTGTGTGACAATAGGTTAACCTCATGTCTCTCCATGACCATCAGATGGCTTCTAGGGCTGGAAAGTCTTTAGAAGTTTGTTAGGCTGGCCTTCTAATTTGACAGATAGGAAAACTGAGGCTCAGAGAGTTTAAGTGTCTAGGAAAGGTCTCATTTATCTCCAGGTTGAACTCTGGGCCTCCTTTACCACGCTCTTTATTCTTGTTGTTGCCGTTTGTCCTGATGAGGATCATGTCTTCAGGGAGGTGATACCTTGATACGCTAGTGCAAAATAGATTTGAGTGCCAAGTCACCAGCCTCATTTTTCTCCTCCGGAGTCATCTGAGTTCAATGGCCAGATATGGCCCTGGATCCAATGAGAGACCTTAGCTTTTAAAGCTAGGGACTTTTTGGCAGTTTGGCAGTTTGACTGAGACAACTCCCAATCAGTGATTAAGTGATCATATATTGAAGCCCCACTCCAATCCTGGAATTCACACACAGACGTACCCTTTGTCCCTGAGACCTCTCCCTCTGATTGAATGATTATTTCCATAATCCCCATTTAAGAAGGATGCCACCAATGTCTCATTATTCTCCAGGTTACATTCTGGACTTTATTGTGGCCCTAAAGAGAAATCTTTGCTCCCCCCAACTTCAGTCCCACGGGGATTGTCTATTAGTACCAAAAGGTTAGCACAGTGAGAGGCTCTTAATAAATACTAATTTACCCAAGGTCACAGAGATGAAAAAAATCAGGAGAGGGATATGAACTCAAATTCTTTGCCTCCAAGTCAATTATCTTCCACTATACCATGCAACATGCAGTGTAGTTTATATACCATAAACAATATACTAATTCTGTATTCTTTGGTATTGCCTTAAAAAAAATCTCAATAACTTTCTCTCTTTCTGGGTCTCATACATACAGAAACAAAGACACACACACACAAACACACACACACACACACACAGATACAGAGACACAGACACAGACACAGACACAGACACAGACACTGACAAACACATATGTACACTTCCTCACCACTTCCATTCTCCTCATCTCAATAATTCCACAAACAGGGATCTTCTACTAGCAGAATAAAAGAGTATGAAAACAAGACAATCCTACATAATCCCATGGTTAAGATTTTGCTGGTTTGTTTGTTTTTTGGCACAGCTCCAATCACTCATCTCTATCACACATTCAAGGCTACAGGAGTTTCACCCTGGTAAGCCGGTAAAGTCCCAGTGTGCCAGAGGTCACATCTTTCTCTTCTTTTGAAACATGAGAAGAGAGAAGAGCAGCACAACCTGAACAGTTTCCGAGTACCATGCTTTTTCCATCTCTAGGTGATTTTTAAGGAGAGCCTTTGAGAAAAGTCTGGTGAGGAAGAATTACAATATTTTCTTGACAAAAAAAAATCCCGGCCCAATACATTTCAGGTGAAAAAAAAAATGGACTAGCAGACACCATCACCCAAGGGAAAGTTCTCTGAATACATGCATTCCTAACTGACAATCTGTAAATGTCCCATATGATGTTCTGGCTGGCTGGTGCTGGGGTTATCACCCATAAAAGTGAAAGATCCCTCCACCAAGCAGCTACCAAAATGCAATCCATCAACTTCTAGCTCAAATCCCTCACTGCCTCAATGGGAAGTGAGGAAGGTTTTAGGTATTAAGACAGTCTGCAGTTACCTCGGTAATTTATTTTAAAAGCTGCCAACTGTACTGCTATTGTAAGTCTTAACATTCATGAGGCTATCTCAGTCCCCTGATAACAGTTAATAAAAGTCTGACTAGTAAGTGCCTTTGGATTATAAGATCATAAAACTGCCATTATTAAGGCTTACATTCAGATGGACAAAGATGGTGTGTGCACATTCTAGAATAAAAAATGGAACCAAAGTAGTACAAGACCCGGAGTCCCCAAGGAACCCTAAAAATAGAAGCAAGGTTTGAACAGGAAATAATTCTAAAGCAACGCTTCTGTGTCCTTGGGACTACTCCTTTTCTATGTTTACTAAAGGCTAATTCTTCTTGCCCCCCCCCCCCCACTTCCCATCCCATCTCAATCTAAATGGCTTCTGTGGAAGAGAGCTACTTCAAGTTCACTTGAGCTTGTTTGAATATTTTAAGGTATATTTCAGTTGTTTTAGGGGTCCCTTTGGCATTATATAATCTCCTAGTTAGCAGTAGTGGCTAATAACGTGCTACTTCAAAGACAGGATGCCTGATATCCATGGGCATCCTTAGGATATGGCTAAGTGACTTTCCCATAGCCACACAATTATTAAGTCTCTGAGACTGCATTTGAACTCAGGTTCAGTCATTGTGCCACCTGGCTGCCTGAATAGAAATAAGTTGGACCAAGAAGTGGAGAACCTGTTTTTTCCTAAAAGGTTATTATTTTAAAGGTTTCTGAAAAAGGAAAGGGACAAATAAGACACAGCAACAATGAAAGATGTAGCAGAATTTGGATACAAGAGATACTATAGAAAATGACCCCAATTTAATTCTACAAACATTTATAGAGTGCCCTCAGGCCTTAGAGCCTAGGGAATAGAAAGACAACATTGAATCATCAGGATTTGCTAATGAATTGAATAATAGGACTAGGGGAAGGTGTCAAGAGAGAAGGAGGATATATTCAAACTGAAAAGAATTCTGAAACCCATGAATTGCATTTACAGCAGATCTTTGTGTAGTGGCAAAGAATTGGAAATTGAAAGGATGCCCATCAACTGGGGAATGACCGAACAAGCTATGTTTTATGAATGTGATGGAATTCTACTGTTCTGTAAGAAATCATGAGCAGGTGGATTTTAGAGAAAAAGAGAGAAAGAAAGAAAGAAAGAAAGAAAGAAAGAAAGAAAGAAAGAAAGAAAGAAAGGAAGGAAGGAAGGAAGGAAGGAAGGAAGGAAGAAGGAAAGAAAGAAAGAAAGAAAGAAAGAAAGAAAGAAAGAAAGAAAGAAAGAAAGAAAGAAAGAAAGAAAGAAAGAAAGAAAGAAAGAAAAGAGAGAGAGAAAGAAAGAAAAGAGAGAGAGAAAGAGACAGAGAGAGGGAAAGCAAGAGAGAGAAAGAAAGACTTATATGAACTTTCTCTGAACCATAGAATCTCAATGCAGACAAAAGTATACTATTTTCACTTTTTAAAAATTTGTTTTATGTTTTTATGTTTTTCTTTCCCATGGTTTTTTTCCCTTTTGGTTCTTATTTCACAATATGACTAATATGGGAATATGTTTCACACGATTGTTCAAGTATAACCTATATCAGATTACTCCCTGTCATGGGGGTGGGGGGAGATAGAAAAATGTGCAACTCAAAAGCTTATAAAAGATGATTGTTGAAAACTATCTTTGCATGTAATTGAAAAAATATATAAATTAAAAAAATACAGGGATTCCAATCCTGCTACTTAAAAGTCCTATTTCTAGTTAGGGAAACAGTAGAGAAAATAATATAGTGTCTGGGTCATTGAGCAGAGGGCAATAGCTTCTATTTTCTCCTTTCCAAGATATTGATAGATTTTAGTTTACAGTCATTGGGACCAGTATCCATCTGCCCATCCGGCAGAACAAATTTCAATGATGTCAGAATACAAGAAAGAAAATTTTCAGCTATTGGCTATGCTGCCACAGGCCGTAATTCATCCTATTCCCCTTTCCCTCAAGGCTATCTCATATCTAGAATGCTTTCTCTGCTGAGCCTCTGCTTCCTGGAACTCACTGTTCTCTATCCACACTACGCTACTGCTTCCTACCAAATACAAACACATACTTAATAAAGGCTGGTTTTTCCTGGACTATTAGAGATTAGGATTAAGAAACCCCTAGGTAGTCTAGTCACTAAGACACTAAATGCTTTCCAATAGGAGCAGACTTCCTATGGATTCTCACCAATGGCCAAGTAGACATCTAGATAAAGTGGACAATAGGACGCTTATTAAATAGTCATTCTGTTCTAAACTCTGCTGGTTCCGAGAATATACTTAACCACCAACAAGCCAGTCCCTGTCCTCAAGGAGCTTACATTCTAAAAGAAAAAGAAAATATATAAAGGGTACCTTTGGAGACAGGGGGGAGGGGGTGGGGGAAGTGCAAGACGTGGAAATGACCTAAAAGTGCTGTGGAGTCAAGGTCAAAGCTGACCTAACAGAGCTCAGGATGGTTCCAGTTATAATCAAAGGTTTTGGTGGCAAAACAGTAGAGATGAAGACCTAGCTGCATGGAGCTGACATTGCAAGGAAGTATTGGTTACTGGGTTGTTTTTTTTCCATGTCTGGCAAAACATGGACTTTCCTGAGAACCCCTCAGAAAGGTACTGACCTTGCCTCCCTTATCCCTACTCTTAAAAAAATCCTTTTACTTCTTATTTGTCCTAATTGTATAAAAATGACTTGTCTTGGTAACTTAGGATAGTTGGCATGCTAAAATGTATTTCTGCCCTCAAAAGCTCTAAGAATCCAAGAAGACAGGATAGGATACCTACCTGATAGAAACTGAATTGCTCTTATCTCTTTTTCTCTCCTGTCTGGGAATGTTTTTTTATTTGTCCAGGTAATAAGAAGCAAGTGAATTGTCAGTTCGGATTAAGATAGATGAACCACCCAAGACAGTCCACATAACAACCTCTAGAGAGTCATCTAACAGCTTCCTGAGGTCACCTGCAAAGCTAATTCCACAAAACAACAGTTTTTAACTGTACCAATCTGCTGAATATGGAGAATGAATAAATTTAGGCTAACATCTCAAGACTGATCACTTATTGGACAAGAAGACCACCCTAAAATTAATTTCCCCCTTAAATGATTTTACAAGGGGTAGCCTCATCTATGATTTCATTACTGGAGGGACTCTGTTTCGAGGTGCTCTTTTGCAAAACTCAACTATTTTAAAGAAGAAAAGACAAAGATCCAGAGAGGTAAACTGACTTGTCTAAGATTACAAATAATAACTGACAGAGCTGGGATTCAGACACAGGTCTCATTTTTTTTTTTTTTTTTGCTTTTTGTGGGGCAATGGAGTTAAGTGTCATACAGCTATGTAATTACTAAGTGTCTGAGGCTGGATTTGAACTCAGGTCTTCCTGACTCCAGGGCTGATGCTCTATCCACTGTGTCCCAGTTTCAACTTTGTAAAAAATTTTTTTTTAATTTTTATTCTGAACCAAAGAAATAAAACAAATTTTCATAACAATTAGAGTAGGGGAAAAAAGGATGATTGCATAAGAAACTGCAAATCTATTATGTATAGCTTACTATTTAAATATGTAACATCAAATTCAGTGTGCTTTCTACCTTAAGAATGAATGAATGGGGGTGGCTAGGTGACACAGTAGATAGAGCACTGGCCCTGGAGTCAGGAGTCCCTGAGTTCAAATCCGTCCTCAGATACTTAATAATTACCTAACTGTGTGGTCTTGGGCAAGCCATTTAACCCCATTACCTTGCAAAAACTAAAACTAAAAGAAAAAAAGAATGAATGAATGAATGAATGAAAGAAGAATTTATTAAGCATTTGCCATATGCAAACAAGTGTGCAAGTGATTTGTACCTGATCATACAATCCAATTGTGTCAAAGGAAAGAATTGAACTCAGATCTTCTTACCTTCAAAGGTAGCTTATTTTGCCTTAAGCCATGGTGTTTCTGACTCCTTATAGATATAAAAATAAGACGACCCAAAAACTAAGTCTCATTTATGATTATACTTAGATACATATATAGATTATATGTTATCAAATCAAGTTTTTCCTCATTAAAAAAAGAATCCTCTTTCAGAAGGCTCTCAAATTCACTTAAAGTAGAGAGATGGGAGGCAAGCAGGAGTTGGTGTTGAAAGTCTACACCAAACAGCGCATAAAAAAATGCTTGGTGCTGCATTATTAACCAAAAGGAGGATTTAGGTTTCCACATTCCTCAACAATAAGGTCAGTACTGATTTTTGGAATCTACCCTAAAACCTCAGCTTCCTGATATGCAAGGAAGATTTAGCTGCATTGCACAATACAGCCTTGACTGCTGCCAAAATGGAGACTTTGGGGGTACCTGTCACATTGGGGCACCTTATAAACCTGTTTGATGTTTCAGGAGATAAAAGGAGCCCCATGAATCCTTATCCTTTTCTAGATTTTCTCTTATATTAAAGTATGCATGTGTTTTGTGGTAATACTTCATATATTTGTTATCATTGAGGGACTGGGTTATTCTCCTTGAGTTTCCATGTAACTGAATCATAGTTTGATTTTTTTTAGTAGTAAGAGGTTTTATCCTGATTACTTTCGATGGAGCTTATAGTTCAGATACTTTTCTTTATTTTTAAACAGGATATAATGAACAGAATATAGAGTTTAAACAGATATAGAGTCTAGCTCAGAGTCATTACCAGAGTGATCAAAAATTTAATTATAATTCCATGACACAATTAGAAGTGTGTTGGATATTTGCCCCTATACTAAATGTCCCCAAAGTAAGAAAAATGGCAGAACTTTATAAATAAATATAAATTCTTATAAATAAGAACTTTATATCATTTGAGCTTCATAGTAACCTTATGATGAAGATGGTATGGTACAGTGACATCAAACTCAAGTAGAAAGAGGTACAACTAAACTGATACATAAGAATCCCTGTAGGCTACAAATTAATTTAGAAAATTTACATATTAATGTTATCTATGTTATACTGTATTTTTATTTGTTTGTGAATATTTTTCAATTACATTTTAATCTAGTTCACCACTCGACAGATCATTTAGAGAAAGATAAATATTATTGTTCAAATTTTTTTCAATGAAGAAACTGAAATATCAAAATTCTAGCCATTCCTGGTCCTCTCAAATACTTGGGTTATCCTTCCAACCTCTTGGTACTTCAAGCAGCTCTCTAAGATTAATAAAAGAACATGAAAGAAAGGTTATTGAACAATACTGGTAGAAAGAGTTTATTCCAATGAAATTATGGATCTATTCTCCATCCCCATCCTATGGGTAAAATACACACACATACACACACACACATACACATACATATGTGTGTGTGTTCTCTCTCCTTTGATTGAATGTAAAATCCTTAAAGTGGGGTGGTGGGGTAGCTAGGTGGTTGGGGCAGCTAGGTGGTGCGGTGGATAAAGCACCGTCCCTGGGTACCTGGGTTCAAATCCGGTCTCGCACACTTAATAATTACCTAGCTGTTTGACCTTGGGCAAGCCACTTAACTCCATTTGCCTTGCAAAAACCTAACAAAAAAGTGAAGTTATTTCATTTTTGTTTTTATATTCCTAGTACCTAGGAAAATGCCTGTGCTTAATAAATGCTTACTATAATATTTATAGTAGGAAGAACCTTAGGAGCCATATAATATAACTTAATAATTTTTTTTATTGTCTAAGACTATATTTGAACTCAGGTCCTTCCAACCTCAGGGTCAGTTCTCTATCCACTACACCACCTAGCTATTCCATAATTTACTAATTTTAGAAAGAGTAAATTGAAGTCCATAGCTAACAAAAGGCACCGAACTCTGATTTTCTCACTCTAAATGCACTCCATTCCTCTTTTCACCATAATTCCAGGGAATGAAGATCAGAAAGTGTTCAATAGTGGAAAGAACTCTGGCTTTCCAGGCAGAGGAGTTCAAATCTAACCTCAGATATGCACTAGCTGTATGACTTTGAACTTAACAACTTCCTTGAGACTCCCTTAAGTGAAAGTTGGAATTGATGCCCGAGATCTATGAACTTATAGTATGTCTGGCTAATGTGCTTCCACACAAATGTTGGCTAGCATTACTTGGAGTAGCCCCTTTCCAGATGTTATGATTATCTGACAAATATTTAAGATGTAGTAATTAAGAATAATTGCTACAGCAATTTTGCCTTTCCAACCTCTGTTGGCTTTGGTTTCCTTATCTCTAACATGAAGAAAATAATAACATCTACCTCCCAGGGTTGTCGGCAGGATCAAATGAGGTAAAGTGAGACTCCGATACTCATTAATTCCAGAACTTGAAAAAGTGATGAAACTGAAGAGTAAGGAAGGAATTTTTTCCATAAGAAATAACGCAATTAGAAATAATTCATGAAAGTTCCCTAAAACTTTCACATCTTGCTGGTTAATATTAAGTAATGAGGTTATTTTGTACTACAGAATCTTAAAACTAAGTAGACATGGATAAAAAAAAGCAATTAATTACATAAAAATAAAATAAAATTTAACTTCACTTTACCAGAACTGAGGAGAATTCCTGCTATAATGGATTGTTGTTTGTCCTTTGTTCTCAGAGAGGACTTATAACATCAGGGAGGCTGCATGCCATGACATGCAACTGAATTGGATTTGAGTGAAGGGATGCTGTGCAAAGTCACACTTTCTCTTCTGGAGCCATCTAAGTCCAGTGGTATGGATCAGGACAACCTGGAGATGGCCTTGGATATAGTGGGAGACATTGGTCTTCTAAAGCTAAGATCTTTCTCAGGTCACAGTTTGACTGTAAGGCTAGGTAAGAGAGAGATGAGACAATAAGGTCAAGAATGACAATTGTTTAAATTAAGTTGTTTTTAAATAAATTTAAAAAAAAGAATGACAACTTTTGCTTAGTCCAAAAGAAGAATTTTTAACTGGGAGGGTAAGCCCCTCAGGATGTCTCAATGATAAAGGCAATAAGTAAGAAATGAAGCAAAGAATAATCTCTTTTTCATAATTAAAAAAAAAGTCAGTCTGGGAGGGGAGGCAAGTTGGCTTAACCTGTGGTTCTGCACCATTCAGGAGCTACTAAAAGACAAGTGACAATGCATCTTCTTTTGCAGAGCAGCATTGTGATTTGCTGAGTAGCAAAATATTTTTTTTCTGTCAAAATGCATTGAGTAACAGGATGGAGGGGTTATGAAGCAGATGAGTATCAAGGTACCACTGTTTCTGTAAAGTTCTTAACATAATACCAAGTTATCTGAGGTGGATGATGATGATGATGATGATGATAGTGTTACTATTTGCTACTTTCAATTTCAAGGAGAGAATGAAGAAATGTTAAACTGTCCCTTATTTGATTTTAAATAGCTTATTAAATAAGAAGAATTCAGGGACCAGTAGGGGCACTCCTGAGCTGTGAGATTATTTTACACTAGCTGATAAAGCTTGATGGTCAGTAATAAACTATGAATAAATTGATCAGCAAGACTTTATGAAACATCTTGGGAAACCAAGGCAAAAATGAAAAAGTACCTGTTCTCAAGGAGTTTGCTTCCCTTCCATCATATATGTAAAGCTAAGTATATACAAGTTACATACAATATAGAAAGAAGTTAATCTCAGAAGGGAAGAACCAAAAGTTTAGGAGACCAGTCAGCCAAATCATCAACAAGGAAAGACTAAAGAAAGATAGAGTTTCCTATCAGTCCAGGATAATAAGTTGTTTTCAAGAATGTGGGGTACTGATAACAGGAGTTCATTTTGTAGCTATACTGATGTCTTATCAAATGTAAACAATAGAAGAAAAAATTTCCTAGTAATTAGAGCTATTCCAAGAGTAATGTTCTCTCACGGAAGGTGGCAGGGTCCCCTTCACTAAAGATCTTCCCGGAAAGGTTGAATGATTATTTGACAGTAATATTACAGAGGGAATTTTTGCTGGGTTGGGAGTAGGATTATATGACTGCTGAGGTTGGTGCCTCTCTCTGTCTCCCTCCCTCCCTCTCTCATCCCCCCCCACTATTTCTCTCTTCCTCCCTCTATCCCTCTCTCTCCACAACCCTCCCCACATATACAATATAAACTACTTAATATATTTGAGTGTATTCAATGTATCACTACTGTATATGGATATGTTATAACTATATATATATATATATATATATATATATATATTCAGAATTGGACAATGAGAATTTGTCCAACAATAATGTATATATATATATATTTGATATGATATATGTCCATTAATGTATTCTCTATACATATATATCTTATATATACTATTGCTATATATATACACATTATAGATGCTTGTACTCATTTTCTAAAAGAACAAAGCAGATCTTTCTAAGTGTAACAGAATGTGACCATATATATCAAAACTGTGTGATACTACAATGTTATATGAAAATGGTCCTTTAATAACCTTCCTAATAATGATAGTGGCTGGAAGAATACAGAAAAATATTATGTTTTACATTTATATTTTGATTTTTCAACCCAGAGCACACAGTTCCCTAATTTAACCTCACCACATCAATAGAAAAGTCAGATATGATCTCTATTTCCCAGAAAAGAAACTGAGGCTCAGAGAAATTCAAGGGACATTCCAAAGTTATATATCTAGTCAATGATGGAGCAGGACTTTAACCTTAATCTTCTAATCCCCAACATAATATTTCTTTTCTTTGATTTTCTTGCTCATCAAAAATATAAACCATAGTTCCCAATTTTAACACTGAACAAAAGTCAGAAAGTCACCACCAAATCTTTTAAAATGAGACAGAATCCTTCCCAAACCTCAGGATCCATTCATACAGGCCTTCACTGTAAGCAGGGCTGATCCTTTTGTCCAATAGCTTTTCTCCTTTCTCTGGAGTCTTTCCAGTTCTTAGCTGTCTGTGTGCCCTAACTATGAAGGGGACATTGGTATGATCTGGACAGAAGGTCACTGTACAGAGAATATAGTGATCCGTGTGGTATTTCTAGCTTTCTTAGAAGAGAATGCACAGTGTCCAGTTCTAAAATCAGTCTGAGAGTTATTTGAAGATCAAATGGGATTTAAGGAGTCCCAAGTCATCTTTGATCGAAATCAAGGAGGTTAAAACATCTTGGCCAACACTGCCCTTGGGCTAAACTGCTAATAGTCATCGAGAAGAGGTAAAATCAAAATGTGGCTTATATTCTGAAAACATTACTATAGAAATCATATTACTCTGCCAGGACTGAATATTTTTGGAATGATCTTCTTGAAAGGTAGCATCAGGGAGTTGGCAAGTTAGAAGGCAGTCAAGATCCAACTTTAACCTGGAGAGAATGGATTATTTGGATTGCTCCTACATATGATGATAGCTGATTATTTTGACAGGACTTATAAAAAGATAACAGGTGCCTTTGATCCAAAGAGATTTTACACCAACATTGACCATATTACCCTATCTCCACGGGAAAAGTGATGACTGGGAAAATGATTTGCAATTCATGGCATTATATGACAAAAAGTAGGCATATGTAGTCCTGCCCTTCACATGCATGTTCTACAGACATCTGCATATATAAACAATTCCCACAGTCCAGGCTAGTCAACCAAGAAGCTAAGTGAAATACTGAAAGAAAGAGGGGAAGAAGTAAGAAAATCTCTGAATTTACTGTGATTTCTAATACAGTTAATGACTGAAGAAAAGGAAACTTTGAGAAACATGAATTCAATATTCAAATATATGTTGCTATTCATGATAGTAGTGGGTATCTAGACAAAGATACTGGAATGGTTTGCCAATTCTTTCTTCAGCACATTTTATAGGTGAGGAAACTGAGGCCAACAGGTTGAAGTGACTTGTCAGGGTCATACAGCTAATAAAAGGCTGAGGCAAGATTTGAACACAGGAAGATGAGTCCATGTATTTATGATATCACCTAGATTTCGACCCATAAGGAAGCTTAAATATCAAGTCCAATTCGGTCATTTTATAGAGGAGAGAGTTAGGATCTGGAGATCCCAAGGTCTCATGATGGTAAGAGGGAGAGGCAGAATTGGAACCCAGTTCCTTGAACTCCAAATTCATCTCTCTTCCTTTGGCTCTAAAGCTAATATCACATTCCCAGGAGCCTATTTCATGTCTTGGAAAAAAGGGGGTTCTACTTGAAAGGGAAATAGAAAAGGGTGGTTACAGATGTGAAAAGGCACAGGGTTAAATTTCCTGAAGTCTAAAAAGTGTATTTTACAGTGCTATGGATTGTTTCAACCTGTTTCTACATGTAGCTCGAATGACTGCAACTGAAATTCTTGCCACTTAAAAGTGCAATTAGTATCTAAGAAGACTATAGACGGGCACAGCTAGATGGCACAGTGGATAGGTAGAGCACTGACCCTGAAGTCAGGAGGACTTGAATTCAAATCCACCTCAGATACTATATAAGCTGTGTGACTTTAACCATGATTGCCTTCAAAGGGGGAAAAAAAAAGGATATCCAGAGAGAATAATGCTAATAAATGTGTTTTAAATGTTGAAGGAAAATTATCATTTAGGCATAAGCAATCATTTCTTATCAATGAAGTTTATTGATTCAGGTCAAAGAAGTATTGAGCCAGCAGGTACCTCAGAATCCAGCTATTAGAAAAGTTAAGGTTTTTTACTGAAGATCTTATAAATAGAATATATACTTGCCTGTCTTTGAAAACTAAGATTCTGTCTTGTCTAGATGCATGAGTGATAGAGGTATTGATAACAGATGAAGATTACATGAATTATTACCCTACAGCTTGCAAAGACTTAGGAATTCACCAAAGTAGTGACTTTCCAAATCTCCTAAGGATCTATGATGAAGCATGTTACCCACCTCCTAACAGAGAAATGCTGCACACCAGATGCATTTTTGGAATGGCCATAGTGAGGATCCATTTACACAAATACACATGTACAGACATACACATACTGCAATGGAATAGCCATTGTGATGCTAAAAGGGGGTATTGTAACATCTTACAAAAATTCACTGTAGAGATTAGGATATCAGAAAGAAGCACAGGCATGCAAGAAAGTTTAGAAAGTAACCTGTAGAATTTGTTATATAGGTTTATTTTTAAATCAAGCAAAATGAAATGGAATGTTCGTGGTTTCATATGAAATTCTTTTTTGTACTATATATACATATATATATATATATTGAGAAATACTCCAGCATTTTATACTCATCAGTTGCTGAAATAGTAATCATAATAATAGTAGTACTAACTACCATTTATTTAGCTCTTTTAAGTTTTATACAGTGATATAGAAAAAATATCTCATTTGATTTTAAACTGGCAGATAATGACTTGGGAAAAAGAGAAACATTTTTGGATTCACCTACAAGTATATTTTACAACTCCTAATGCCTTAATGATTCTAAATTGCTACCTGAAACAAAAGTACATTTTTTTTTAATACTAATAGCATCTACCTCACTGGGCTGCAAACCTGTAAGAACTATATAAATTTACTCTATAAATGATAACAATAATGGTCACTACTACTATTACTCTGATGCCATATGGCCATGGATCAAGGAATAGCAACCCCTCAAGAAATAAAATTTCAGGTCCCCAGAAGGACATGCAGTTATATATAGTGGACATAAGGAGGCGGCAGCATCCTTCCATGTAGATCTCTGCACAACAGAATGAATCAAGAAAAGATTGAATTGGTCATGTATTAAGAGTTCTCTTTCTCTCCACAGTCAATGTTTGACTTTTGTGTTCCATTGATACTTATGAGATTTAAAGGAATCCCCCTGCCTGTTGCATACACATTGTAGGTCATATGGGATGCAAAGATCTGGAAGAAAGCTACAATTTATACTAATGGAGAATTTAAATGTATCAATGAGATCCCAGATTCCAAATGCATTTTTCACAAAGCATCATCTTGCTACTAAAAGCAAGGCCTGGTATTGACCTAAAACAAGACAAGAGTGAACCCAGATTATGAGTGGGATAATCCTTTTCCAAAGTCTCATTTCTAGAATTTTAATGAGATTCTCTTAATTTATTTGACAGGAGCATTGGTTATATCTTTGGAATTAATTTCTTAATTTCAATTTTTAAAAAAAAATGTTATTTTTATTTAAGTAATAGGGTCAAGTGACTTGCCCAAGGTCACACATCTGGGCAATTATTAAGTGTCTGAGACTACATTTGAACTCTTGACTCCAGGGGCTGGTGCTTTACTGCATGACCTAGTTTTCCCTATCTTTGGAATTAAAATGTTGGATAGGCAAGTTCCACCATGTTGGTAAACCTTCAAATAAGGTCTTGGTGACGGATGAGCTTTTCCTAATGATGATTTGAAGGAACAATTTTAGTGTGGTCAAACTGGAATCTAAACTAGATCTGTAATCAAAACCTCACTGGTCACTTGAACCCTTTCATAATACTATTGAAGGGGAAACAAAAATGAATACCTATGCTAGCATAAGCTACTTATAGAGAGGGATTTTATTGAAGAAAAACTGATTACCATCTGCTTTGAATTTCTCCTAAAGGAGAACAAAAAGAAAGGACGTTATGGTTAGTCCACTTGGTCTAGTGGAGAGAATATTTGACTTTCAATCCCAAGGTTCCTTTTATTTAGTAGCCAAATGAACAAATTTCTCAGTTTTCTTACATTACAAACCTGGTTCCCATTCCTTGACCTATCACTGAGGCTTCTGTCAATGGACTTTATCAAATATTACATAAATGTGAATTATTATTATTCCTGACACTGGATATTAAATTTTGCATTCATAGCACAGTATAAATTATTAATAACAGCTCAGACTTTACCTCCTCTGGACATATTTATTTATCAAAAGGAATTGGTTAGTGATGTTAATTCTTTAGCTCAAAGGAATGTGTCTCTAGTGATAGAATTTCAGGTACTGTTCCTGGGGGAAAGTATTTCTGAGTATAAGGAATTCTTCCAATTCCCTCAAATCTTACCAAATAGGGAACAATCTATTCTATTCATCTAGAAGACCAGTTCCATTCTGGTGATATGTACAAGCACATACAAGTCTATATAACGAAGTACTTTGGAAAAAGAGGGCTGCTTAAGTGATCTGCACATACTTAATTCATTATTAGATTTCCCCTCTCCCCTCAGTCTTCTTCTTCCTAAACTAATTTCTACTTCCTTTAACTTTTGAATCATCTTTATTTTTACCCCAACTTACCTATTTCTTTCTTGAGTCAAGTAAGACTGACCAACCATGCATGATTCCATGACAGTATTATTTCATAGATATTGTCCTGGAGTCCCCCTGACCAAAGACAACAGTAACTTCTTGATAAGGTGTGACTTTTGGGTGGCTCCATAGACCGATATTTAGGATACTGATTTAAGGTATGTACTCAAGGTACATGTTTGGTCTTGACCTTGGAAAGGGAGAGCAAAAGGGAGAAACAAAGGACCCTAGGTCATTGTAGGGTAGTGCTAGCAACAATGAAGAACTAGTAAAGGAGAACTTCGATGGCAGTCAGAGAAGGGAATTGTTAGATTAAGATTAGTTGTTGGGCCAAGAGATGACCTGAGCTGGAGGGCTTGAATTGAGGCACAGCTGCCCAAGTTTACACTCTCTTCTGCCAGTTGATGTTTAATTAAATTTTTTTGGTGTTTTTTTTTTTACAAGGCAATGGGATTGAGTGACTTGCCCAAGGTCACATAGTTAGGTAAATTATTAAGTGTCTGAGGTCAAATATGACCCAAAAGAACAATAATTGATGTAGGAAAGGATGTGGAAAATCTGGGACACTAATTCATTGTTGGTGGAGCTGTGAACTCATCCAGCCTTTCTGGAGAACAATTTGGAATTATACCCAAAGGGCAAAAAAAATGTGCATACCCTTTGATCCAGCAATATACTACTGGGTCTATACCCTGAAGAGTTCATGAAAAAGGTTAAAAATATCACTTGCACAAAAATATTCATAGCAGCCCTGTTTGTGGGAGCAAAGAATTTGGAAATTGAGTGAATGTCCATCAATTGTGGAATGACTGAATAAATTGTGGTATATATAAGTTATGGAACACTATTGTTCTATTAGGAAACCAGGAGGGATGGGAATTCAGGGAAACCTGGATGGGTTTGCATGAATTGATGATAAGAGAGATGAGCAGAACCAGAAGAACACTGTACACCCTAACAGCAACATGGGGATGATGATCAACCTTAATGGACTTGCTCATTCCATCAGTGCAACAACCAGAGACGATTTTGGGGTATCTGCAATGGAGAAAAACATCTGTATCCAGAGAAAGAATAGTGGAGTTTGAACAAAGACCAAAGACTATTACCTTTAATTTTTTTTTTTTTTTTAGATTTTTCAAGGCAATGGGGTTAAGTGGCTTGCCCAAGGCCACACGGCTAGGTAATTATTAAGTGTCTGAGGACAGATTTGAACCCAGGTATTCCTGACTCCAGGGCTGGTGCTTTATCCACTGCGCCACCTAGCTGCCCCCCACCTTTAATTTTTTTTAAAAAAAGTTATCTTATGTAATTTTGCTATCTCTTACACTTTATTTTTTTCTTAAGGATGTGATTTCTTTCTCATCTCATTCAGCTTAGATCAGTGTATACTATGGAAACAGACTGCCTTCTGTTGGGGGTGGGGGGCAGGGAAGGAAGATTAAGGGGCAAATTGTAAAATCCAAAGTAAATAAACAAATAAGTGAATTTTTTTTTTTTTAGAGTGTCTGAGGCCACTTTTGAACTCAGGTCCTCCTGACTTCAGGGCAAGTACTCTATCCACTGCACCACCTAGCTGCCCTATTTGACTACATTTTAATAATTTAAGAACAAAGTAATGGCAGATCAGCCAGGAGCCAGAGTTAAAGAAACCTCAACCCTGCCTTGCCTTCACTGACTTATATGAACAGTGTAAGTCTGGGGATAGAAGGCTATTTGACTGTTTACTAACTCTTAAGTGCTTTCTTCTCTTTTATTTTTGGGGGTATCTTCCCAGGATAGTCTGAAGGGCTCCAGGGCAGTGAAGACGAAAAGAGATTTATTTTGACTGTATATGCAATGATGTGTTAAGTCTTTTGAGTTTTCTATTAGGTTGAATAAATTGTCTTATATTTGATGTTTTATGAGTTTAAACATTATCACAGCTGCCAAGGGCCTTGAGATTTAGATAGGAACCAAATTTGAAATCCTCAGGCAAAACTTTGGGTAAGGACATGGAATCAAAAAAGACTGCTGATAAATGAAAAACACCCAAGATTGAACCCAATTGATGCAAATCAGAACTTTGGTGTCATGCCAGGGATTTATTTGTTGTGAACCTATGTCTAAGGCAGCCAGGTGGTACAGTGGAAAGAGTTTGGGCCTGGAGGCAAGAAGATGCAACTAACTCCCTGAGATCTGGAGAGTAACACTTATTAGCTGTGCAATCCTGGGTAAAGTAATATAACCTTTTTACCTCAGTTTCCTCATCTGTAAAATGAACTGGAGAAGAAAATTTCACATCACTCCAGTATTTTTGCAAAGAAAATTCTAAATGAGGTCACAAGAGTTGGACAAGACTGAAAAGACTGAATAACAAAATGTGCTGGGCATGATGCCAAGCGCTGAGGATGCAAATAAAAGAAATGGAGACAATTCTTATCCTCAAGTTTGCAGTGCAATGGAGGTGGGGGAGGAGGGGACACAAAAATCTAACACATAAATGGGAGTTGGAAAGGGAGAGAAAAATGGGTACCAGTACAGGAGATCCTGACCACGATGAAGAAAAAACAAAAGACTCAGGATAAACTGCTTGAGAATAAATAGCACTTGATACAATCATTTCTCCCTTGTTCCTGTCTTCCATGGGCTATGGTTCATTTTCACCAGACTTTCAGAATTCTCATTCAGTCAACTGTGCACTTACATGGTATTGGAATAGTCCAGATCATAATTTTTAAGTAAATTGATAGGTGTGTCAGATGGAATGGCATCAAAAGCACTGAAGTCAAAATAGATTCCATCTTCCTCTTTTCCTCAATTTTCTGGGACTATCATTCAGTCACAGGAGATTACATAAAGCCGACAGGGCATGTTCTTTGTGAAATGTTGTTGGTACTCACCTAGTTCCTTGTACTCTTCAAGTTGTTTGTAACTTGATAGAAGAATGATCTTTCCTCCCCACCCCACATTTCCCAGGGCATCGTAGTTAAGCAAGGCTATGTGATTATCCTTCCTAGATATAAGTATGACATTACCTCTTTTTCTAGTTTCAGGCTATCCATACCCCTTTGAAATGATCATCAACTTTTAAGATTAATAGGAACTGATTGAGGGATGACTTCAAAAGCATATTTTGGGGCAGCTAGGTGGCACAGTGGATATAGCACCAACCTGAGGACCTGAGTTCAATGCAACCTCAGGCACTTAATAATCACTATGTGACCTTGGGCAAGTCACTTAATTCCATTGTCTTGCAAAAACAGCAGCAAAATCAAACCATATTTTAGCATTTTAGGCGACAAGTAAACTGTTGGCTGCATATATGACTATGTCCAATCTACTTTAAACATAATTCTTCCATATCTTCCTCAATTCTTTCTTCTTCCAAGAGATCCTTATTCCTTTAAATTTTTTTGGTGGATGTTGTTATTCAGCTGCTTTTCAGTTATATCTAACTTTTTCTAACCCCATTTGGCATTTTCCTGGCAAAGATACTCCTGGATCTTGTTTCTATGTCTCTATGTCATTACTCTTCCTTTCTAAGGCCAAAACCAAGGGTATAATCTAGAATATATATACCTTGAATGAATCATCTTAAATATAGGTTTATGGAAATAATTTGCCATTTCCTTTTCTAGCTCATTTTACAAATAAGGAAACTGAAGCAAGCAGGGTTAAATGTCTTGCCTAGGGTTAAATGCTAGTAAGTGCCTGAGATTGGATTTGAGCACAGGTCTTTCTGACTCCAAACCCTGTTCTCTAGCCACTGCTCCTTCAAGAAATATAGGTGAAAGCATGTTACAGCTGAAATCAGAAGATTCAAGTTTGAATCTTGGCTCTGCTGGAAACCTGCTGATTGAATTTTCATCTCTCTGGATCTCAATTCCTCCATTTACAAAATGGTAAAAGGAGAGAGAACACTGGATATGATGTTAGGATAGTTAAGTTTTAATACTAAATAGTAAACATGTAACCAACCATGGGGAAGTCATTGAATATATCTGGGTCTCAGTTTTCTCATCTGTAAAATAGATATAATAATAATAATAATAATAATACATACATACATACAACATACTCAACATACTAGATAAGATCATGAAAAAGTAACAACCAATTTTCAAGTGCTTTATAAAGGTGAGTTCTTATGTTTATGCCAATTTATCCATTTCCTTTTCTCTTCTAATAGAAGAATTTTCCATTGTTCTCTTTTTTGTGTTATATTTATTAATTTTTTTGGTTTTTTATTTTGTGAGGAATTTGGAGTTAAGTGACTTGCTCAGGGTCACACAGTTAGAAAGTGTCATATGGTTAAGGTCATACTTGCATTCAGGACCTCCTGACTTAAGTACCAATGCTCTATCCATTGCACCATTTAGCTGGCCCCTGTGATATAGGTAAAAGAATGTTTTAAATACCCCTTGGTATATTCTGTTGGTTGCATCTCAGTCCCTGCCTTTGATTTCTCAATTTCTTTTTTCCTTGTTTCACTATTCCTCTAGTCCATTTTAGTGTCATTCTTATTTGTGACTTAGCTATTTTTGCATTTCATTGACTAACCAACTTGAGTTGGAGAAGTACATGTCCTATTTTCTTAAGAGCATTAAATTAAGGAATATCCCCCCAGTTCTACTGGGTTAATCTTTCCCTTTTCCAACTTATTCCCTTGAATCCTAAAATTTGTTGGTATTACTTTTTAATGCCCCCAATATGCTCTCCCCTATTAAAGATACTGCACAGCCTTTACAAATATATACTCCAAGGTCATTGACCTTATTTGATTCCTCTATTTTCCATCACAAATTACAGCACCAATTAGGAGAAAACAAACTAAATGATAATCTCTCATCACTATCAAGATCTAAATCTTGTGGCATCAGCAAGCTGCTCAGAAAAACCTGTGCCCACTAAATCTTTATTGGATTACTGTCATTTTTAGATCCAGAATTCAGATGGGGAAGCTTATACTTAGTCCAGGAAGAAGAAATTTAGAGCGTCTGGACATCATGTGCACTCCTTCAGCTAGGTAAAAACAACTAACTTTAGTCAGGAATAATTGAATTATCTTAATAATCTCATTAGCAAAATGATTAAACTCTTTAAAAGCATAATTAAAATGCTAGGAAGTTACCAACATCTCTTCTCTTCCCATCCCCAACTACTGACACACCACTGAAGCGCAACCCTTACTCCTAGTTGAATTTGAGGTAAATAGTTGATCTGAGGCTACTTTTTAAAGGATGGAAAATTCCCCCTAAAGCTCTGGTTGCTTCTTTTAGAACTTAATCCAGATTTTCCGCTTGATGATCTCTCCTAATTCCCAAGTACAAAAATATTCACATCCTTGTAGACTTTGGAATATATCTAAATTATTCATTGGATTTAGGCATGGGCATGTCAGGGACAAAATTTCTGATCCTAAAAAAAGGTGATGGGGGGGGAGATTTCTAATTCTTCTTTCTTCTACCTCTATCCTCACATCATTCAAAAATGATCATCTTTATTTCCTCAGTTAAAGACAGTGATCAGGGCATAAAGAAAATAACAAACAGGAATTCTCTAATGGAATGGAAAATTAGATAGAGAAGGGCATAGTGAATTCATCACCTATGCTTTAAATTAAATTGATACAGAGATACTAACTTCTATGACCATATTTGCATTTATAGCACTTAGTGAGGCACATAGCAGGCTCTGGGGGACTCAACAAACATCACCAGAAAATATACATAAAAAAGTCCTCTATAAATAATATATGCATATGTGTATATATAGTGCTGTTTGGCCTTATGAAGCTTTTCAGTTTATATAGGAGTATATAGTAAAGTAACAGTAGCTTGAAGTTTGCTAAACACTTTAAAAATATTATCTCCTCACAACAACCGTGGGAGGTAGGTGCTTCATATTACATACAAAGAAACTGAGGCAAGCAGAGGTTAAATGACTTGCCCAGAGTTAATAAGGCCACATTTGAACTCAAGTCTTCCTGACTCCAGACCCAGCCCACTGTGCCCCTTAACTACCCAGTAAAATTCCAAAATCTGAAACAAAAAAAACCTCAAAACACCACACTTTATTCACTAACTTCTCAGAAATATCAAGGAAAGTAATGGGAGGGGAGGGGTTCAAGCATTCACCCATAGATTCTCTCAGCATGAGAAGAATCTAATTTGGGAATTACAAAATTGCCCCTTGGTCAGGTCATGAAGATCCTGCTGCTGGCATGGATCCTGTCATGACTGGGAAACGTCTTACATATATATTTTCTTAGACCAAGGGCCAGACTGCATAAGGATATTAAGGATCTTTCCTTGAAGGACCTAATTGTTTACTCATCCCACCCCCCAAAAAGCCAAATGTGGATAACGGTATTGGAGTTAATAAGATTTAAATTCAAAACCCCTCTTAGACACCCATGAGCTGAGTAACAATTGGACAAATCTTTTAATCTCATGATGCTTCAGTTTCCTCATTTGTTGAATAAAATGGTTGAACTCATCTTCTCTAAGGTCTTTTCTTGTTCTAAAATCGTTGATCCCATGCTGTTTTTTGGAATCATATCACTGATTGGTATGCCCAACGATATACTCTGCACCATAGATTTAGTCATATTATTTTCAGGAATTTAATACATCCTACTCTCTTGGCATGAGTAATCATCAAAATGATGGGTTAGCATCATGAGCCACAATGTTGCATTGATTTCCTGCCTCTAGAGCACCCTGATCTTTGCCATCTTAGCTTTCCATTGTGCACTTATTACTTCAGATGCATGGACCATATGAAACTGTTCAAATTCCCTCTCATCTTGATCCCAGCCATGCTGATTGAGAGCAAAGGTAGGAAGAACATTCACTTTATCTTCTATCTCATTCATTTTGTGTTTCCATTTTTCCTTCCAAAGAAAGTCACTAACCCCGAGCTTCGAAATAACAAAAGTACATCAATAAGCAACAATAGAAAAATCAGACAGTATTGCCAAAAGCAGCTCAGCAAATACTGCCAATGCAGACTGTTTAACTCTTCAATCTATTAAAATGATTAGGAATCACTTAAAAAATCATTAGCCTTTGCACATGAATCTCTCTCATTACTATCTACAAAACACTGTTCCAGCTCCCTATTGCATTTGAGGGGCTTTAAAGACTACAATGAATTCTACTAAATTGATAACATGCACACACAAAAAAAAAGATTTCACTTCTTATTTTCTGCAAAACTCCCATGACGAACCTCTTACTGGTAGTATTAGTTCAGAAAATTCAAAAGCACTAAACAATGAAAGAAGGGGAAGATATATTTTAGTTTGAAATCATCCCCAACCATCAAAGAAAGAGAATAATATTTAATGGTATACAGAATCATTCCTAGGCTCATGAGATACTGTTTTGCTTTTAGTAATAATGTTCTCAAGAGTCTTAACTGTAAGTGATTGTTATAGCAAATTCCTGAGAGAGGAGAAGGATAAATAAGCTTTGGATAAAATAGCTGAGAATACTAAAACATAGGGTGTTTCAGTATATAAGGTGATGGCTTTGGGAGACAGGACTCAAATCCTGCCTCAGACAGTTATTAGCTGTGTCTCAGTTCCACTTGGTGTCTCAATCACCAAGTGTAAAATTAGGGAGTTAGATCCAATGATTTCTAAATTCATGATCATATGACTGATGTTTGTCCTTTCTTCTCGAAGAAAACTGTGACATCAGGGAGGTGATGCCAGACAAGCACAGGAACTGGATTTGAGTGTATGTGTGTTTGTTGGGGGTGGGGCTATGCTAAGTCACCAGCCTCACTTACCCCTCCAGAGCCATCTGGGTCCAGTGGCCAGATATGAATCAGGACAACTAGAGATGTCCCTGGTTGCAAGGCAAGCAGGGTTAAGTGACTTGCCCAATGTCACACATCTAGTTAGTGTCAAGTGTCTGAGGCTGGATTTGAACTTCCATCTTCCTGTCTCCAAGGCCAGTGCTCTATCCACTGTGCAACCTAGCACTCTAATGCTATAGAGCCCAACCCCTGGCTTAATACACAGCTGCAAGAATTGGGGTGGGCAACCCTCGGATCCTTTGATGACAATCTATCTATCCAAGCTAAAACTTCTCAATTCTGTTAGCTCAGATAAATATTTTCAGGGTAGATAAATTGGGAGTATAGGTTCAGTTAAAGACTTCTATCTGAGGACCCATCTGGATTAGTCAATCCACAACTGTACACTTGTACCAAGCACTATGCTAATCATGGAGTTTTAGAAAAGGCAAATGATAGTTCCTGCTCTTAAAGAACTCATAGTCTAATGGGAGAAGCACCATGTAAACAACTGTGTACATATGCCCCATTCACAGGATAAAGTGGGAATAATCAATAGAGCTGACTAAGCATAGAAAGTCTTGTCATTCAAAGGTTGGCCAGACCAAATCATGGAATTTTCTATGAAGGAGGGCAAGGGTTGGAACCTGTCTCAGCAGAGTGATTGCCCATAAGAATGAAATAGAAGTCTTTGAAATATAAGATTATCAACAAACACCAGAAAGAAAACTAAGGATCATTGGTTAATCATGTAACATTTGTGAGAAGATGGCTAGGACTGGGATTCATGATGAATCAAGTGCAAACTTGTTGGATAGGCTGTTTCCAAGTTGCAACATATATATGTATGTTCAAGCCACTAACAAAGGAAGATTAATCAAATTGATAAAGAAAAAATATTACTTCAAATAATAAAGTAAACCCATGGAGAAAAAGTTAACTTGCATCAAGAATATTATTGTCGCATTTATAGCAAGCTTTAAGGTTTGCCTTATCTCAATCTCACCAACAATCCTGTATTCGTCTTCATATGATAGATGGATAAAATAGAGGTTAAGGGACCTTAAATGACTTTCCCAAAAATGAAACATTTAAAATTTTAGGTGAGAGTTGAACCCAGTCTTTTGACTCTAAACTCAACTATTGGGGCGGCTAGGTGGGGCAGTGGATAGAGCACTGGCCCTGGAGTCAGGAGTCCCTAAGTTCAAAGCCGGCCTCAGACACTTAAAAATTACCTAGCTGTGTGGCCTTGGGCAAGCCACTTTAACCCCATTGCCTTGCAAAAAAAAAAAAAAAAAAGCCTAAAAATAAATAAATAAATAAATGAACTCAACTATATGCTACATACACCATTCAAAAAATATTGTTGTAATGGAAAGGGTAATAGATTTGAAATCCAAGATCATGGGCCCAGATTTGAGCTCAGCCACATACTCTCGGTTGCTTTATCTGTAAAACCAAAGGTAACTTCTTTGGCCCCTTCTAACTCTAATTTAAGATGCTGACCTTCAGATGGTGTTTCATTATTGCAATCTAAAGCATGATCATTTCTTTTGAAAACTGCATGTGCAAATTACCACCAACACAAAAGCTATGTGACCTTGGAAAAATTACTTAATCTCGCTATTTCAATTTGCATATATTTCAATATAATTGGAATCATTTCCAGGAAGAAACATGTATTTCTACAGACCCAAGAAATTACACAACATGACCTTATGTGAAAAGGGAAAGGAAAACATTCTTTAAATGCCTACTATGTGTCAAACACTATGGTAAGTGCTTTATAAAGTTTATCATTTGATAATGAAATAGGTAAGAAACTTGAGCTTCCCCAACTTCAGAGAGATAACACACTAAGATCCAACAACATTCTTCAAAAAAATTTATTAGACTTAGATGTGAGGTTTTCTTAATACTTTGCCCTAGGGGCGGCTAGGTGGGGTAGTGGATAAAGCACCGGCCTTGGAGTCAGGAGTACCTGGGTTCAAATCCAGTCCCAGACACTTAATAATTACCTAGCTGTGTGGCCTTGGGCAAGCCACTTAACGCCATTTGCCTTGCAAAAACCTAAAAAAAAAAAATTCTTTTCCCTATGATTAAAACTAACATGGGCAACTAAGTGGTACAGAGGACCGAGCACAGTCCTGTAGTCAGGAAGTCCAGAGTTCAAATCTGACCTCAGACACTTGATACTCACTAGCTGTGCAACCTTGGGCAAGTTACTTAACCTTGATTGCCTCAAGTCCAAGGCTGTCTCCAGTCATTCTGATTCATATTTGGCCATTGGACCCCAGATGGCTCTGGAGAATAAGTTGAGGCTGGTGACTTAGCACAGCACCCCTTCATTCAAATTCAATTCATGTACATGTGCCTGTCATGGCATCACCTCCCTGATGTTCTCATTTGAGCTCTATGATTGGGCTCTCTTGGCCTTAGTTTCCTTAACTATAAAAAATAGTGAAGTTTTCCCAGATGCTCTCTGTGGTCCATATCAACATTATGATCTCATTCTACCTTCAGTCCAACCCAAGTGACTTTCACCTTCTGCCCTGTGTCACCTGGGTTGTAATCCAATCTAGAAGATATCAATAGTAGAAGAAGCAAATTGCTCAATCCTTTTAACATTAGACCAAAAATTCAAATGTTTTAAAGGACAAAGGACTTTGTACATAGTAAGAGTTTAATAAATGATCACTTGTTCATTCATTCACTCACAAAGGTACCCCTAAATGTTAATATGACCTTTCAATGGCTTCCAGTTCAATTTCCTCCCTTTCTATAGCTCTCACAAGCATGGGCAGCCTAGATTAAAGCAGTCTTTTGCTCTAAGCATCAAAGACTGGATAATAGACAGATTCCAATTAACTTAACTGCTAACTGATGTGTGACTCTGGTTGAGACACTGCTCTTTAGCAAACTGGAGTGAGAATCTTTAAAACTTCATTAAGGGTGCCAAGGATGGCAGCAGATTGGGACCCAGATGTTAGCCTAATTTTGTCCTCTCTGTCCTATAGAGTGAAAAAGTCAGGGAAAGGTAGGGACAATTATATAAGTAAATACAATAATATGATAATATTCCTTTAAAAAAACTGAACAACGTCCTTTGCATAGTTGATACCTCAGGGCTCAAACTGATGATGGCATCAATGGTAGTAAGGAGGCATGCCAAGGAGGCATGGAATAACAAAGTAATAAGCATTATTATAAATGCATTAAAATTTCATAGGCTCGCATCCAAAATAGGATCCCAACAACAACACAAGTTTGCAAGACTCAACAAGACCAAAACACAAACGAGTATCAACATCACTGGTTTAAAAATGGGCCAAAGGACACATTACTGAGATTGCTAAAGACCAAGGATTACAAAATAAGTGACTAGAGAGCACAGCCTCTATTTTAAAGCCTGTTTTCCCTCCCTGAGTACAACTCCTTGGCTAAATGTTTTCTATACCTTCCCTCATTTACTTCATGTTGGTCATAGTTCAACTGGATACAATTTTTAAAAATACTTACAAAACACCTACTAGTGAAGAACACTATTCGCAGGGCCTGGAATTATAGTGCAGGTAAATTTAGCTAAGGCAAAGGTACTCCCAACTTCTGTGAAATTTACAATCTAGTTTCTAGGCCCAAGAATTTGTTTAATTCTCAAATCTGGATAGTTGGTTAACCTAAAGTCTTGGGTCCCAGCACTAGATTGTGTTTGGTTTAATAAAACTGCATTAAAAGATTTCGACAACTTTTGAGTTCTTTGGACTTCTTGCTGTTTTCAGCACACAAAGAACACTAACCTTTGGCAGGTACCGAGAAGGAAGTCAATAAAACAAACACAGTTGGGTCAGCCAAGAAGCCTAACCAGTTTGGGGGCCACCTTAATGCTTCAGAAATATTTTTTGCTAGAGAACAATTATACCATCAGTACTTTTCTTCCCACCCCCACGGCAACTGGATTTTACAATGTAATTATAAAGCAGATGGAATGCCAGTGACTGGAAGCCAACCAATGGACTGATTAGGTTATTTGCAATCTGTACTTCACAAATAAAGAACTATGACTGTTAAAGAAAGGTCAGTCAGAGGCAATAAAGAAGGAACTGGAGGGATATTCGGGGCCTCCTAGGGATCCCCATAAAGTGCTCTACAACAAGAGCCAAGAACACAAATGTAGTATTGCCAGAGTAACAGCCTTCACATGGCATGGCAAGTTGAATTAAAATGCGTCACAGCTTACTGTAGCTTATGTGACAGTTAAGTGACATGACTACAGCTATCCACATACCCATGCTGCCACCACAGTCCAGGGTTCTGACCCCAAAATTCTCCTAGTGAAGCCTCATGGCTCTAGGTCAGAGACCTAGCTCCCAGATCCCAGGAGACACAATTAGATAACTTACGCAAAATGCTTTGCAAACATGAAAGTGCTATAAAAATAGGAGTTGTTGTCTTTATCATTTTCACCATCAACACCATTTCATCATCATCATCATCATCGATTGATCCAAATTACAATGGGAAAATGCATGACTGTAGAACTGCAATGTCTTAAAAAATGAATACTAATACAGTGAAAAAGTGGTCCACCATCAGAGTTGATGCCTCCTCAAGTTGACTTGAGTTTGATGCTTGTCTTAAACCCTTATCAACTGTATGACCCTGGGCATGTCACTCAATCTGTCTCAGACTCAGTTTTCTCAATTGTAAAATGGGAATAATGATGTCTTTTACCTCATGAAGTTGTTGTGAGGCTTCAATAAGATATAATAGGTAAAGCACTGTAAACTTAAAGTGAAAAATAAATGTTGGTAACGATGAGGATGAGGGTAATGATGATTGTGAACAAGCAATCTATGAAGAGGTAGATGGAACCAAAGGAGTTCACACTTCTGCTGCTGCTGCAGATGAGGAAACTAAGGCTAAAAGAAGTTGTGACTTGTCAAGATGCTGCCACTGGAGTCTGAAGAATCTGAGTTCAAATCAGACTTCAGATTGCTGTATAACCCTGGGCAAATCACTTAACTTTGTTTGCCTCAGTTCCTCATCTGTAAAATAAGCTGGACAAGGAAATGGCAAAAAACCCTAAATGACTTCATGAAGAACTGGACATGACTGGAACATGTGAAAAACAACAGATTCTTTATTGTGTTCACCACAAAATATGATGTAAACCTCTCTTCCCCAATTGGCACCTCTCCCCATTTATTCTCCCTAATAATAAAGTTCTAAACCTCTCTCTCCCCCAACAGGCCTTTCCTTCCCACCCCCCATTCTCAGTCAACAATCTTGATTCTGGTTTAGTAACGAGACCACAAGACAGGAATTCAATTACTCCAAGACAAGTCTTCATAGTAATTGAAGGACTTTTATGTGGAAATGAGATTGTACTTGTTCTGTTAAGTTTAAGTGGACAAAACTAGAAGCAAAGTCTCAAAGTTTCCAATGAAGTTAATTTGGATTTATATAAGGAAAACTCCTAACAAATAGAGTTTTCCCCAAGTGGAACATATAGCCATTGAATTTACTTTGTCCTGGAAGGTCATTTCATTACACAATAGTCAGATAATCACTTGATGGGTAGCTTGGTTCCCATAACCACCAAACTCTCTTCCAACTCTGACATTCTATGACCTTTAATTTAGCAAGAACACTGGCAAACAGGAGTGTGTTGATCAATTGATAACCATTTATTAATCACCTACCATGTGTAAGACCCTGTTCCAAGCACCAGGATTACAAAAAAGGGGTAAAAGACAGTCCCTTTCCTCAAGGAACTCACCAAAAGAGAAAAATAGAGGGAATGTCATATGCACAAATATATCAAAGCAAACTATATACAAGATAAATGACTGTGTTGAGAAGAACAATCAAAATAGTGAGAAGGGAGCAGATATGAAAGAATTTAGCATATCTATCTTGAAGAAAACTAAGGGGGTGTGATAGTCACATTGAAGTGTGTTAAAGGCTATCATAGAGGACTGATTGTATTTATTCAACTGTAGAATGAGGATAATGAAACCATCTACTTCACAGAGTTGTCTTGAGGATCAAATGAGAGAACTCTTTACAAAATGCTTTATTAATTAGAACCAATGTTATTAGGCAGCCAGGTATTACAGTGAATACAGTGATAGCCTAGCTTCAAATCCTAGATTTGAAAGGCCTAGTTTGAATTCTCCTTCAGATATTTTTACTATCACTTTTGACAAGTCACAACTTCTTTTAGCCTCAGTTTTCTAATCTGTAAAATGAGAATAATAACTGCAACTACCTCCCAGGATGGTTGTGAGGATAAAAATCAGATTACATTTGTTATTGCGTGAACTGTTAATTAATACAAGCTATTATTAAAATACATACATACCAATTTTTACAGAACCATAAACAATAATGAAATTCGAAAATGGCATTATCATTTGGGAAGCCCAACAAGATTTTATTTTTGCATCTCTCTTTTACAGAGTTGTCATTACCAAACCTGAGTTTATCTACATTAAAGCCAGGGGGAAATTATGTCATTTCAGGTCTTTAAAAAATTCAATCTAATGTTTATACAGGTGTTTAGAAAATGTTTGAGTATTTAGTCAAAATGTCCAACATTACATTTAGAGAAAATTGAGGCAGCTTGGTAGATTTGCAAAGAATAATGGTCTGAGAGTTCAAAGGAGCAAGATTCTAATCTCAATTTTATTACTCCCTAACTAGGTGGCCTATGGGGAATTTATGGACTTGCCAAGGAAGTCCAGGCATGAGCAAAGAAAAATTAAATTTGTATTTCTTTTTAAATTTGTATTTTTTTAAGGAAAGCTTATTTGTTATTTTAAAAAAATATATATGGTTAAGTTTTAGTTTCTTTAGTTTGATGAATAAAAAATTTCATTTATAATCAAGTATAAAATAAAAACACCCCTCGAAACAAATTCAACATTCTCTAAGTGCAGATCCTGATGAGATGTCTTGCATCTCCCTATGGTTTGACCTTGGGCACGACAGATATCTGTCTACATGCGGTTAGAAACAGGGACATAGCAGCTGCTCCATAAATACTTGCTGACTGATTAATTAACTCTTCAATATGGAAATTATACACAGCTTCAAATGTTCTCTGTTGTCTGTGAGCAAACCAAAAGCAGAAATAATAATCAAGACTTTGGATGTTTAAAGATTAAAAATAAAGTTGCTTAGGCCAAAGCCAGTTCATTAACATAACATCAAACCAAAAACTGGGGTTAGACAAGTGTGCTCCCAAATTGTTATGGGTCAGTGAGTTTATAATAATTTATTTTCTAAACCTATCTTAATCTACCCCAGGCAGAATAATGAGCTGGAAAGCAAAAATGCATGGCTATGAGAACTGAAGATTAATCTGATTCAGTTGATCTACATTTTAACATTCCTGCCAAGGCTAAGATCTGGGTCCTTAATTGTTAGCAATGGTTGAAAAGAAAGTAGTGAGTACTGAGCACTCTACAGGCTAGTAAAGGATTCAATTTGCCATTAGTTTTTCTATACCTGTTTTATGGAAGCAGGAAGAGGAGGAAGAGGCTAGCTATATGGTATGGAGGACAGAGAGGGACATTAATCCAGCCTCTTACACTTGGATAACACCATGACCACTTGGAAAAGCAATTAAGTTCTGTGTCCCAGACTATGACGTAGAGACCAATTGCAATCTTTGTACAGAAACACTTTCTATACCAAGAAAATTTATTTTAAAAATTTATTCTATTTTTAATTTATGGAATAAAACAAGCATTTCCAAAACATATTATAAGAAAAGATGATTGCACATGAAACTGCAAGTCCACACTATGTACAATTTGCTATTTCTTTTAACTATAGAAATCATATAAATTTCTTTTTTCCCTTTTTTCTTTCCCTCTCCACCCCTCTCCACCTTAGAGATGACCATCATTAAATACAAATTCATATCTAGAGATGTATATGCATTTAATATATATATATTATATATACATAACCTCTATCAGTTCTTTTCTGGATGCAAAGAGTGTTTTTCTTCATATGTCCTTTATAATTAATTTGGATATTTATAATAATCCTTGGTATTATAAGTAGTAATTCTGTAGAAAAGTAGATATGAATGTTTCCATATATGATTCTCTCTTTCTCTCTCTAGATTTCCCTGACAAGGTGAGAATTTGCCTTGTCCAAGTTCCTTGTTGCCCTTTTGACCCATCTCTTTGTTGTGGCAATCAAACTTCACTTGTGGTGAGGTTGGCACACTGGGGAAGGAATGGGCTATTCATACATGAAGCCTCTTCCCAGGAATCATTTACATCAAGAAACTGTCACCAGATGGAAACACAAAATGAGATAAGGAGAACTCACCAGGAGAAGAGATACAGAGGTCGAGAAAAGTAGATATCACAAGGTCACCTAGAGAGAGCTATGGGACAGAGAAGGGAAAGACATTCTGCCCTCTGGAGAGAAGAGGAAGAAGGGAGTGTGAGAAGAAGACAGGGAGAAAGAGAGATAGGGAAGGAGAGAAAGAGATGTAGGGAGAGAAAGACTGAGAGAGACAGAGATGGAGGAAGGAGAGAGAGAGATAGAGAGTAAGAGGGACAGAGAGACAGAGCCATAGCTATGCATCTACCCACCAGAAGTAAAGGCACAGAACTCCCTTTCCAGTGTATTTTTAGTAAAACCAATATTAACTTCTAAAACTGGCATAAAGTTGATCATTAATAAAAACACAATTCAACACTAAAGAAATCTGGAGTTGTTCAAATAATAAATATAAATACTCAAAAGAAATTCTAGAGATTTTTTCCCAAGGGAAAAACTGTATTTTTAAAACACATTCAGGAGAAGAACATCATAGTTAAATGTATTCCCATTTCTCTCTGAACTCTTGTCCATGACCAGTCTTCCTACACTGTTTTTACATTTCTTAAGCAGAGATCTAGTGGAAAATCTATAGGCACACAAATAGTACAACACTTTGGTAAATTAATTTCACCCAAGAGCTCAATGTTTATAATAACTCCCAGTTCTAACATTTTCTAGACTACACAGTTCTTACTACACTGGCAGATTCCTGGCCCCTGAGACACTTAAAATAAACACAACCTGCTAACTTTTGATACCCAGTTACTAAAAATAAAAGAAAGGACCACACAGCTAGGGGCATCTCTAATATGCCTATTAACAGCATTGAGCTGAACATCAGGGTTTCCTTTAACATCATTCTTTCTCAAAGTCTTCCAAAAATTATCACACTAAGTTCTCCTTATTATGATAATAGTCCTGACTATTATTAAAATAAAGAGATGAAGGAATTCTCGTTTATAATTTATTTTCAGATTATGCAGAAGGAACTGGAGTCTCTTAAGTTTTGAGTTCCATCAATAAGTGACTTCATGGAGAGTTGGGCTGAGAGGCAGGAAGCCTTACGTTCTAGTTCTATCTTGCTATGTGGCCTTAGACAAGTGGTTTCTCCACCCTGGGATCTCAATTTCCTCATCTGTAAAAGGAAAAGACAGGATTACTTTATTTCTCACATTCCTTCCAGGTCTAAAACCTTGTGATTTCATGACTCCTGCTCCCAAACCCCCCTGTGTTGCTCCATGTGAACAGCAATGAGACTTTGGCCATGAGGCTACTTTCCACTTGAAGAAGACTTTAAAGTCCTCCAAAATGCCAACTCTATTCTTTGCCAGGAATTCAGAACTAAATTAAAATTCTCAACCTGTTTTTTTTTTTCTCCGTGATTCTATAATGAGCTTTTGAAGTGAGGTCCTTCAGTTGAACTCACTCTGAGAGTCAGTTAAATCATAGTAATTCAAAAAACCTGGAGAGAAGCCCCATCCAAATTGGTAAAAAGTCTAGGCTATGGAATATTTTTGAATGGTACAGATTTATAGCTTTCAAGTGCAATCAGGGACTATAGCTAGGTTAAAGTGTTGCCTCATAGAGATCCTGCTTTAATGAAAAGATAAGAATGACATGTGATTTATACATCAAAGAATCAGTGTAAGCAGCAGTATGGTGCTGGTCTCTGCTTCAACTGTTTCTATTTAAATTGCTTATATAGAATTGAATTCTGCCAAACTGCCTAAAATAGTTTGCTATTTTTAGTAGGAAAATACTTCTTTTTCAATTTGCTTATGCTATTTTTTGAAACTTCATACAAAGGTAAATTTTAGACCTCTCTACAAAGGATTCAAAATTCCAAATTGGTGAAATTAAAATGAGATTTGGCCATATAGATCTTAAAGCATATTATTTCCTATTTTTGTCAGTAAGTTGAATTATAATTCATTTTTTATCAGTGTTTTTCTCATTGGAAAACACAATGAGGATAATGGACAAGTAGGGACTGCATTATCTGCTCTGTCAAGCCAAGGAATTCAATTCCTGTTAGACGTGGGACTTTGTCTTCCCAGGATTCCATCAGCTTTGAAGCAAATCAAATGAGTCTTTTTGGGGTCAAATCAAAGCTTGACCTCTTTTATTTCGGCTGTAATTACTAAAAGGCTCCTCACTCACACTCCAGAAAATTAGTGGAAAAGTGTGAGTAGGGCTGGATTCTGGAACCTCTGAGACCTCTTCCACCTCTTAATCTAAACCTAGACTCCTGGAAGTCAGTCCTGGGTGATATTTAATTTAACCATAGAGAATTCCTGTCTCTGAAGCAGGGAATTTAGGGAAAAAAAAAACACAAAAAATGGAGACCAATTTTCCAGAAGTTCTTGAGTTCACATTGGCCCTTTGAGAAATTTCCACATACATTTCCATTAGGTTGCTTTTCTATGTATAGATTAGCACTGAGTGGTGAGAATCCTATGGTTTAGGGTCTTGTTAAACCATCATAGTCTGTCACTGAAAGGTACTTCAAACTACTATCCTTACTCTTTGTCACTTCCTAACTTGCCACTTCCTTTTTGCTTTTCCTGGACCTCTCTTTCTCTCCCACTCCTGCTCCCCTGACTTCTAGAATCATTGAATACTTATGATGGATGGGAACTTATTGGTCTTCTGACCCAATTCCCTATATGAATAACTAACACATTAGTATGAAATTAGAGTCAAAATTGGAATCAGAATCCTAACTTGATTAGTCCCCAGTTCAGTGCTTTAAGGTCCTTTCCTTTATCCTTTCCTCTTCTTCTTCTTCTTCTTCCTGTACCCATCTCTTTGGGGTACCCATATTCCTTCCCTGCCTTTCCCTTAAGGCTTCCATATGTATTGATTGCTGAGAGTCATTGAGATTTGAATCCAGGGCTAAGAAGGTTACTAACACCTAGGCAAAAAAGAGGCTGCCCAAGATTGGAAATTGAAAGGATGCCTATCAATTAGGGAATGACTGAACAAGCTATGATATATAAATGTCATGGAAATTATTGTTCTATAAGAAACTATGACTGATCAAATTCTAAAGAAGCATGGAAAGAATTATGCCAACTGATGCTGAGCAAAGGGAGCAGAACCAAGAGAACATTGTACACTTTAACAACAACATTGTGAGTTGATCACCCTTGATGGATGAAGCTTCTCTCTCTCAGCAATTCAGAGAGCTAACACAACCCTCGGAGACCTGTTATGGACAATGCCATCCACATCCAGATTAAAAAAAACAAAAACAAAACCAAAACAAAATCTGAATAATCTGAATAAATCTGAATAAACACTAAGTTAACTTTTAAAAAAATTTCTCTTGTTTTACCTTCCTATCCTATTATTTTCTTTCTTTGCCCTTGGTCCTAATTCCTTAAACACAAGATGAATACTATGTAAATGTGTTGAACACAAATGTGCATGTATAACATTCACTAGATTGTTTGCCACTGAGGGGGAGGAGGATGGGAATGGAGAATGGAAGAAAACTGTGTAACATAAATATGCAAATTCATGAATGTTGAAAAACTTTCATAACATGTAATTAGAAAAATAAAATATCAGTCAAAAAAAACAAGAAAAAAAAAGAAAGAGTGCCCCTGTGTGAACCACAATGAAATTATTTCTGGACTGATTTAGGTAAACTGAAAGGTCACCTAAAATTGTCCCTGAAGTCCGATCATCAATTTAGCATGTCCAAAGCTAAAATGACCCTGAGGCACTAAAATCATAGAATCCTCCTTTTAGAACTCAAGGGCACCATGGCTGTCATCTTACACAAGACTTTCACAATAAAGATGAGTTGAACAATAAAATGAATTGAACAAGATCCTAGAAGAGTAGCCAAGTCAGAATTTGAACCAAGGCTTTCTGACTCCAAACCTGACCCAGACATCTTTGTTTTTCTTTCTCTTCTAGGGGGGATTCTTAGAGGCAGTCTGGTGTAGTGGGAAAGCATTAGATTTTGATATACAGGACATGGGTCCAAATATTGGCTGCAATTACTTACTAAACACATCACCTTAGACAAATCAATTGATCTCTCTCTGGGTCCATTTCCTTATCTTTAAAATGACAAGGTATTAGACTAGATGATATTTCCAATTCTAAATCTATGATTGTGAGCAACTTTCACTTCTCCCATTCTTGGAAGATGTGGACTAAGCAATATATACAAAAGGTTAGTGGCTAGATGGTACATGGTGGATATGGCATAAGGTCTGGAGTCAGGAAGCCTCAAATCTGGCTTCAGATTCCTAGTTGTGTGACCTTGGACAAGTCACTGAATCCTGTTTTCCTCAGTTTCCTCATCTATACGAGCTGGAGAAGAAAATGGCAAATTACTCCAGTATTTTTTCCAATCAAAATCCCAAATAGGGTCATGGAGAGTCAGACACAACTGAAAAATGACTGAACAACCACAGTCTAAAGAAGCAATGCCCGGAATAGAGAAAACTGGACACCAATCAAAATATTAGCCAACTACCAAATGTCCTTGGGCAAGTTACCTAATTGGGACTAGATTTATTTCTTTGTGAAATAGTTCTAACTTGCCCTACCTACTTTCCAGAAAGATAATATCATCCATAAAGCCTGCTAAAGAGTCAAAAGCTCTCACAAAGTACAGTACAATGGGGGAGTCCTCTCTCTTAATTTATTCTTTTTTTATTCACCATTTTAAGTTTAGGCAAGTCTTCCTTTTTCCTCATTCTTGCTAATGATAAAATATGAAAAACAGTATGTAGTCTTTCCTACCTTAGTATCAGGAGAGGGAGAAGACAATGATCTCTTAGTACCATCAAGTTCAAACATACTAAGATTCTAGAAGTCAAAAGAGCAGGAGGGGGAGAGAAAAGTATGGTTTGGGAAAGAACTGATAACTATAATTATAATATTGATAATAATAATAATAATAATAATAATAATAATAATAAAATATTTATCTAGCCCTACTACAGGCTAAGCATTATACAAAGTTTATCCCATTTGGGCCTCACAACTCTGCAAAGTGGATGCTACCTTTCATTTGATTCAGTCATGGCTGTCTCTCTGTAATCGCATGTATAACTTAATATACTACTATCCATGGGTTTTTTTTGGCAAAATACTGGAGTGAGTTGCCTTTCCCTTCTCCAGTGGATTAAGGCATCAGAGTCACACAGTTAGTAAATGTCTGAGACTGGATTTGAACTCCTAATGTCCAGGTCTTCCTGGACATTAGGCCTACCACTTTACCCACTGAGCTACCTAGCTGTCTCATTATTCACAATTTACAGATGAGGAAACTGAGGCAAACAGTGGTGAAGCTACTTGCTCAGTGCCAACCACCTAGTAAGTATTTGAGGCTGAATTTGAACTCAGATGTTTCTGAATTCTGGCCTTTTGTGCATATCCACTATCCACTGTGCCATCTACCTTCCCCTCTAGCTAAATTTCTATGTTTCAGTAGATCGGGGTCAATCAATTAGTCATTGAAAACTCCCCTGCAATTTTGGAATAGACAGTGAAGCCATTCAACTCTGACCACCCTAATTTGAGATAACTTTTTCTTCATAACCTATTTTACACTGAAATTCTAGACCAAAAAATATGTAAATGAACCAGATTCATTTCTTCCTGTAATAAGCCTCACTCAGAATCATAGATTTAGAAGAGTCCTTAGGAGCAACTAGGTGGTGCAGTGGATAGACTACTGGCCTTGGAGTCAGGAGGACCTAAGTTCAAAATTGACCTCAGACACTTAATAATTACCTAGCTGTGTGACCTTGGGCAAGTCACGTAATCCTGTTTGCCCTGCCCTGCCCTGCCCTGCCCCCCAAAGAAGCAACACCAGAAGAGTCCTTAGAAACCATTAGTTCCAACAGCTTAGATAAAGCAGTGCAAGACAGTATACTTAGGGTCAAGAATAGGAGAGGTAGGGGCAGTTAGGTGGCATAGTGGATAGAGCATTGGCCTTTGAGTCAGGAGATGCTGAATTCAAATACAACCTCAGACATTTAATAATTACCTAGCTGTGTGACTCTGGGCAGGTCACTTAACCCCATTGCCTTGCAAAAACAAGCAAATAAAGACATCAGAGTTAAAAATCCATTCTCAGACACTTATGTGTAAAGCTGAGCAAATGACTTCATTTTTCTAAATCTCAGTTTTTTTCACTGATAAAATAGGAATAAAATTACCTATGTCACAGGGTTGTTGTGAGGATAAAATGAAAAGTACTTAACCTTAAAAACTACCTAAATGGTATTTATTATTATTATTACAATTATTATCATTATTAGTCCAACCTTTCCCTCTAGAAGAATTTCCTTTATAATATTTAAAAGTGGTGGTATAGAGTCTGCTTGAAGCTCATCATGGATAGCTATACTGTCTCCTAAAGCAGTCAATCCATTTCTTAAACGCCAGAAATTTGCTTTTTTTTTTTTTTTTTTGTGCCTTCCATCTGTTATCAGTCCTGCCCTCTGGGTCAAAGCACCCATCCAATAGTATCTTAGTACCTATCTACAGTGTATCTCATCCTTCTTCAATATGGTCCATTTAAAAATGGAAAGGCAACTTTTATGTCAAACCTTTTCTTTCCCCTTCAGGTCTTCTTTTCTCCCATCTGAATATCCTCATTTACTTCCATGAAGTCATTGCCATTCTAGTCACTTCCTCCCCTTCCCCAATAAGTCTTTTCTCCAATGTGAACATCCTCATTTACTTTAGCTGTATCTCCTATGCCCTAAAATCATTGCCATTCCAATCAATTTCCTCTGACTTATCTATGGCTGATCAATGTTATACCCAAAAGATGGTACCCAGAGCTGGTAGCAGAAGATGGTACACAAACCCTTCAAATGTGGTCTCATAAGGAGAAAGTACAGTGAGTTTATTCTTTCTCTAGTTCTGGATAACTTGGATAATTTATCTTTTCTTGGCTGCCATATTGGCTCCTATTGTGGTAAAAGTCTTTGAAATCCATCTCTTTCTCATGGACATTTTCTTTCTTTCTCTCAGTTTTATTTTAAATTATGTAAATAAAGCTAAAAAACAACCAACAGCTCTGGGGTTGGCTAGAAGTTAAAAGGGGTCAGCAAAGATTTATTTTGAAAACAAAGGTTTGAAATAAATGTTTGTTTTAAGTTTTCTTGCAGGAGATTATCTTGCTGTTCTCTTGGATTTCATTCAGAAGCTATCGAAGAAATCTCTATATTTTCCCCAGAAAAAAGTCTGTGAATAGATTCCTCCCAAAATCTTCATCAGCAAAACTTGAGAAAGTGAGGGAAATTTTGACATTCTGACCTAGACAACATAACAGCAATCCCACAGCTCAGGACTGTAATGAGATGGAAGCACATATTCATTTAAAGGGTCATTGGGTAGCGGGGGGGCGGCAAGATGGTGCAGTGGATAGATCACCAACCCTGGAGACAGGAGTACCTGAGTTCAAATCCAGCCTCAGACACTTAATAATTACCTAGCTGTGTGGACTTGGGTTAACCCCATTGCCTTGCAAAAAAAAAAAACTAAAAAATAAAGGGTCAAAGGGTTGAATCACTAGCTTCCTGCAATCTATAAAAAAGATCAAAATATTTATTTTATAGATTTTTACATACTTGTACATACATATATATGTATATGTATATATATATATATATATATATATATACACACATATATATATATGTATCCCCCTCCAAAGACCCCCTACCCTTACTTCCCACAATCCAATCGCTCCCATGCCCCAGCAGGTAGTATCCAAAAAGCAGCAAAATAATCATTATCTAAACTGTTCGCCTTTGTAGGAAAGCATTTAACATGAAAATACACAGAGGCTTTGGATTGACTTCATACTGAAAAGCCCAATTTGGCTGTAAAGCTAGACAGCTTTAACAACACAACCCACTGATATTTCCATATCCACATTCTCTTCCCACTTAATTGGATCGTTGATGTGTCTTGTGCTCATCTTCATGGGCTCTCCTGAACAGTGTTGCACTACTCAGTCTGTAATAAGAGTGTTTAATCTCCAAGCAGCCTCAGCTCCTCTCAAACCTGCCAAGGAGAGGACTCTGTTAGGCAGCTATGTCAGAGCTTATACACAATCCAAAAGAAGAGAGAGAAAAATATAGCTTTATTTTTTATCTTTGCTGACAACCAAGGCTTCTATCATTGTTGACATAAGAAACACCTGGAAATTTGAAACTTTACAGTTGATTCATATTATCTAAAAATCAATACTAAAATCTGTAAAATAGAATGCCCTTAAGTGGTAGAATGGTATAAGGGATAATGTACTGAGCCCAGAGACATAAAGGCTTGGATTAAAATCTTGCCTATGTTAGCTGTTCTAACATGGACAACTCAGCTAACCTTTGTGAGCCTCAGTTTTCCTTTCTGTAAGATGAGAAGACTGGAAAGATAGCAAGTATAGTTATTCCTTCCACATTATAACTTTCCCCATCATGGTTTCACTATATTGTAAGTCAGTATAAGAAATTAAATGGCAATGGGGCGGGGGGTTGCAGAAACACAGACAACATGTGAAGGTGTGGTGGTAACAAAGAAAAGATTTAGAAATTCAGAAATGCATAAAATATATGTATAGTATAGCAATGTATAATATCAACATATTTTATGTTTTAATACCACAGTAATTCAGACTTCTTTTCTGATATGAAGTAAGGACCAAAGCATTTTATGTGGATTTTCCAGTTCGTAGGGGACACCATGCCCCCTAACCCTCATGAAATAAAAAGGATAATTGACTGAGGGCTTCAAGGTTTTCCAAGCACTTTACAAATATTTTATTATTTTATTCTTACAACCACCCAGAGAACTAGGTGCTAACCTGATTTGATCTGTAAGGAAATTGTAGCTGAGAGGTCAGGTGATTTGGGCAAGGTCACATAGTTAGAGGTTAGATTTGAATTCAAGTCTTCTTCCTAACTCTGGGTCTAGTGTTCTATGATCAGCATTAGATAATCTCTGATGTCCCTTCCAGTTCTAAATCTATGGATAAATAGTATTAATATCTCATGCCAATGGTTAAAAAAGTTTTTTCTGGGGCAGCTAGGTGGTGCAGTACATAGATCACCAGCCCTGGAGTCAGGAGGACCTGAGTTCAAATTCTTCCTCAATCACTTAATAATTACCTAGCTGTGGCCTTGGGTAAATCCCTTAACCATATCGCCTTGTAAAAACACCCAAAATAAAAAAAAAATTTCTTTGTCCATCAGGAATCTACATCTGAATTTTTAGCTTTTTTTAAATGTCCCTCTTTCTCAAATGATTTGAGGCTGTCTCACTTATGACCTTTTCTTTGTGACTTATAGGTGCTTACAAATGGTGAATTGAAACAAATTAGTCTAGATGCTGAAAAAATAACTATTTGAAAGACTAGAGAATGTCAAAGGAAGCACTGATTTTCCATTAAAACAGAAGGAAATATGGTGTTGTTTATTATTCTCTGCTTCGCTTTGTGATATTTGGGTTCATTTAGAGTCTGATCCAATGAGACCAATAACAATGATGTGCATGCAAGCCAATATCTACTGGATTTCAGCACCTCAAGTCCAACTCTACGGATGCTTCATAGCAAGATGACTGTAATTCTATACTTTAATCCAAAAGATATGGATGATGTTGAGGTTATGTAGAGAGAAATAAACATTTTTCTAAGGTCAGAGTCAATGCCTTTCCCATTTCCACAAGATGGAGAGCAGCCCAGAATTGAATTAGATCCTTAAGAAAACTGACTTCCTGTCCTGTGCTCTAATGACTGGATCTCACCCCATTCTGAAGAGAAAAATAGCTCAGGATTTTGAAACTGGCTGTGGTCCAGTTGTTCAGACCACCCAATCACTGCCTAAAAACAATTATATTACCCTAAAAATGCTTTTGATCCTTTCCAGCCCAAATTCCTCCCACCCTAGTGAGTTCTTTGATAGCATAATCAAGGCAATACCTAAGGAGATGGAATTCAAAATGTTTTTCCATAATAAGACTCTCAGTATTTGTTTTACAGAAAGCCCCTCTCCCCATTCTTTTTACAGACTTTCCATATCATAGTACATGTGATATCAGCACATACTGTCCAGGGATGCATGATGGGCGGTAAAAAAAAATTATCTAGCTAGCTTATTTATACTGTTTGACCATGAAATTAGTATCAATAGGATATTAAGGTGTGAATATGGGGGTAGCTAGGCAGTGGATAGAGCACTGGCTCTGGAGTCAGGAGTACCTGAGTTCAAATTTAACTTCGGATACTGATAGATACCTAGATATGTAACCTTGGGGAGGTCACTTAATCCCACTGCCTTGCAAAAAATAAAAATAAAAAACAAACCACAAGTTGCAAATATGTTACTTTTAACATATCATCTGCCAGTCTAAACTCACATTTTAATGTCAACTTGTATCAACAATGGTAAAAACAAAGATACTGCTAGATTTGAAGTTGATGGACTTGGATTCGAATCCTAACTCTGAGTTTTCTTGGACAAGTTCCCTAGGTTTCTTGACCCCTCTCATCTAGAGATTATTTCTTGATATTTAAAAGCATACAGGATTTATTAACTTGAAGTGAATCTATGTTTTATAGATGTAAAGTCTAAAGTGATTCTTTGCTTTTAATTTTAGGAAATTTACAGTAATAGTTTCCTTTAACAGTTTTAGGATAATCAAATACTTCCTCTAACTTCTCTAGACAATTCACCCAAAGAAAGAATATGTACAAGCTCAAGAATATGCAAATTTATTTATTTATGTGTATATATAAATTTAAAATAAATAAATGTGTATATATAAATATAAATAAATAAAAGTGGTTAGGGAAGGGAGGGTGGAGATAATATACATCAGGGTTGTCCAAAATGTGGACCGCCTGTGGGCTTTAAAGGAAGCCAAGCTACCACAGAACCCTCACTAAAATGGCAAATCAAACTATATTGTCTACTGTTTCAATAAAAACTTTAAAAGTAAGATTGGACAGATCTGCTAAACATGATTGCTGGTGCTATGATTCATCTAGTCATTCTGGAAGTCAACTTGAAATTTTGCTAAGAAGTAATGAAAATGTCCATTCCTTTTGAACCAGAGATTTCATGATTTATATACTCCAAGGAAGTCAAAAACGGGGGTGGGGGTGAGAAGGTGCTATATTGCAAAAATATTAATTGTAGCCCTTTTTGAGTAAAAAAGAATTGGAAGGTAAGTAGATACCCATCAGGTAGAGATTGGATAGTTGTAGCACATGAATGTGATGAAATGTTGCATTGTAAGAAATAACATATGAAGAATACAGAGAAGCATGAGGAAGTCGGCAAATTAATGCAAAGTGAAGTAAACATAATCAGAAAGACAAAATATTAAATGACAACAACAAAAAAATAGATTACAAGTGCAAATTTCCTGTAAGGTCCCTTTTAATCCTCAATCTATGATACTATGCTGCTACATATTTAGTTTTAATTTAAGTGAGCTTCTTAAGAGCATGATTCCAGGATTCTCTAGTCAGTGAAGTTTTTGAACACTTGTCTTTTCATGTAGGAGGAAAAAAAGCAGCTCAGTGGATAATTCATTATGCTATTAGCATATAGCCATATCTGTTCAAATGTCTTTCCCCACATGATCAGAGATCAAGACCCGTTTCCAAGTACAGAGTTGAAATCATCATGGGATAGAAGAGACCACAGGATTAACACACTGATATCACCTGCTTCAGAACTTTGCCAAGTCAGATTCAGCTTGACTTTGGGAATAACGGTGAGTCCAAAAGCAGACTGTTTAAATGCCACAATGGCCACTATACAACCTCAGAGGGAGGAGGAACTTTAGTCACCGTCTTCTCAAGCCCATCATAACTGGAGATAAGACCCTCATACCATAGACCCAATAAGCGGCTACTTTTGGATAGAACTAATTGTTAGGAAACTTTTCCTTACAGTGAGCTAAAATGTAGCTAGGTGGCACGACAGTTAAAGCACTGGACTGAAGTCAGGAAGATCTGAGTTCAAATCTTAGACATTTACTTGCTATGTGAGCCTGGGCAAGTTACTCAACCTCTCTCTCCCTCAGTTTCCTCATTTGTAAAAATAGAAATAGTAATTATATCTTGATAACAATAGTATTGAGGTTATTGTGAGGATCAAATGAAATACTTGTAAAGAACTTAGCAAACAATTTTTTTTGTAGTTATTGTCTTATTATGGAAAACATTTTGAATTTCATCTCCTTAGGTATTGCCCTGATTATGCTATCAAAAAACTCACTAGGGTGGGAGGAATTTGGGCTGGAAAGGATCAAAAGCATTTTTAGGGTAATGTAATTGTCTTTACTCCCCACCATTACCCCTGTTCCCTTGTTCTTCACTATGCATTCCCAACCTCTCATTCTCAAAGTGACTGACACTTGGGTCATGTTATTATACCATTAGCAACCACTCCCTTAAGTCCTGGCAATTAGGCTGAATGAAGGTGGGGAGGTAGTCCCTTGAGTATGTGCATGTATGCATTGGTTAACTAACAGTACAGCAGTTAGAGCACCAGACCTAGAGTCAGGAAGACCTGAGGTCAACTCTAGTCTCAAAAACTTACTGTGTGACCCTGGACAAGTCATCTCACCGTGAAGTTTGTCTCAGTTTCCTCATTTGTACAATGAGTTGGAAAAGGAAATAGCAAACTCTGATATCTCTGCCAAGAAAACACTAAATAGGGCCATGAAGAGTCAGACATGAGTGAAATAATTGAACAAGTATGTACATATTTTATACATGTGAAGCCACATGGGTGTATATATATATATATATGTATTATGTATGTAACCCATTTAAAGATTTTATATAGGCTTTCCATTTTATCATACTGTTAGCACAGAAAGTCCTTCCTTAATTCTGCCCCCCCATTAGGAAATTAAATTTAGAGTACAGTCTTCATATTGTACTATTTTCAGATGGAGAAATCCATTTTATCTCTCCCCTTCAACTGAAGTGCTCCAAAGGAACAAGAATTATTAAGTTATGACTCTGAATAAGAACTCAATTAATGTTTGCTGAATGACCAGAAGAAGGGGAGGATTAGTAAATAAAGAGCCCAAGACTCAAGGACCTCCAAAGAAACAACCACAACAAAAACCCATCAAAAATTAATTAATGTATACCATGGAAACAATGTAAAGACTAGCAGACTGCCTTCTGTGGGGGGAAGGAAGCTAGATTGGGGGGAAAATTGTAAAATTCAAAAAAACAACAAAAAAATAATTATTTAGAAGTAAACTAGAGACTAGAACCAACACATTCCAAAATTTGAAACCTAAGAGGTTCCTTCACAGTATTTATAGAGAACAGGATGTGAAAGGCGAAACCTGGTGCAAGGCTTACTGGCTAGTGAGAGCTATATATATCACTGTCCTTCACATTAGAAGATGATACTGCAGAAGATGCTGTTTCCCCATACATGTAACTGATGTGTTTGTCACCTGTGGTTCCAGGAACATTTGATACCATTAGAGAACAACACCTACAAAAGGCATTCTTTTAAGGAACTGTCCACAAGTCCCTCGTGTTGCTAAGCCTTGGCAACTAGCCAAGGCAGCATTAGACAAGATGCTTGCCAACCTGGGATATTTATAAAGATTCATTTTTTAAAAGGAAGATATCTTAAGGGATAGTCCTGTCATTTCAAGAATTGGGTGTTTAGTTTCCTACTGGCTAGATGGTTTGCTCTTGGACAGTTATCTATTTTAGCATATGATGGAGTGATAGTCAAAAAATTTAATGCAAGCACCCCTGAAAATAGTCCAATATGAAATACAGAACAAATGGGCTCATCAGACTTGCCAATTGCTGATTCTGTGGGGTAGGCTGAGAGTTCCAGGGGTCCAAGCTCACCACCACTTTATATAAATCACAGACTTCAGAAGTTAGCTGTGTGTAAAGCCGGGGAGAAAAAGTCAATGAAGATGTTTGCATGTGAGCTGGTTGGCTCGATTCCAAGAGTAAAAATGGGATGGTTAGTTTACTTTAATTTTTTTAATCAGCTAAATGATTTATTTTCACTCTAGGCTATTTATCAGTTGGTTAGCTAGAAAATCCTTTTAAATAGTAAATTCAAACTGGAGTTCAAGGATAAAAAGAAAATATAGCATTACTAGTAGGCCACTGGGGTTACCCAGAGGGAGAGGAAGATACACAAAAGGTTATTGCCAGTTACAGAAGACTTCCTCTGACAGAAAGAAACAAAAAAGCAGATGGCATTTTTGCAGCAGGGTTACATGGATGGCTCTTTCCTTTTGCTGGATTCAACATTGTAAACTCTCTTGTGTATTTTATTATTTAGAATGTGCCTGGAGTCTGATCTATGACTATCGATAAAAAGTGAGATTACTAAAAAGATACCCATGAGAATAGGTGGGTCCTTGGAATGTCACTATAGTCCTGTGGAATTCATTTTAAGTTGGATCTACCTTGGAACCCATCCAAGAGGGGTTAGTTATTGAAGTACCAAAGAATCTCATTATAAAGCAGTTTTGTCTATAAAACAAACCTATAGCAAGGTCCCTGAGGAGAGAATTATAACCAAATTCCCAGATAATCTGCTTAACTGAGTGTCAGCCATTGACAAGAGAAGAGACATGCAAAAATTCACAGTCTGATTGAATAATCACATAAATTGTTTCTATAAAATAGTTTAGTACTGTGTCCAAATAGTCACATCCCTAAATATAGGGTAATGTACTTAGAAAAAAGGTACACAAAATATTAATCTGTTGGTCAGCAGCATGGGAACAGGAAAGTAAGTAGTCTTGGGGAAGCTCAGGAGACTTGTATGACAATCAAGTTATGACTCTCCTACTTACAATGTGACCTTGCACAAGTAGCTTTATTTCTCTGGACCTCAGTTTTCCTGTCAAATGAGATTAGAATAGGTGATATCAAAGGTAATTCCATGATTCTTTGAGGTCTAACATACATGTCTCCATATGTATGTGTAGGAAAAATCTTACCAAAAAAACAAAAAATGGAATTATTTTTGGCCTCATACAATTAGGAGAGCTATATTCTATATAACTATTTAAAAAAACCTTAAGAATAGAGAAGGGAATGGTACATAAAAATAACGTGGGTTTGGAACAAGGAGTTTTAGGTAGTTAATAAACTGCTTCCTTCAATTTCCTCATTTGTAAAAGTGAGCTGGAGAAGTAAATGGCAAACCACTCCAGTCTCTTTGTCAAGAAAACCTCAAATGGGCTCACAAAGAGTAGGATACCACTGAACAACCACCACCTCTGGGCAAATTCCTTAATCTTTCTGAATCTCCCTTTAGTTAGCTATAAATGGGGGCGGGTTAATTAAATGTCATCTAATGTGCCTTGTGGCTCTAAACCCCTGTTCCTGTGGAGGGATAGGGGAAAGAGGGAATAAACATTTTAAGGACCCAAAACTTCAAAAATATGTCATTTGAACAAATAGAATATAAATTTTAAGGGACACAGTACTGGAATGATTATGTGAGTATGGTGGTGAATTTTGAAAGAAAGAACAAAGACAGGTATAAGCAATGAAAATGACCTATGTGAAAGCAAGAACAACAGGATGAACCAGACCTGTATCGGTAAAAACAAGCAGACTCTCTTGCCTAGAACTTGGACCATGTTGGAATTCAATAAAATGCTCCTATTTTATAACTGAAAGTGACTGCTACTCCCCAGTTGATGAGAAGTTCTCTAACTCTTTAATTAAAAAATAACCTGAATTCAGTCCATACTAACTCTATTTTATGAAGTTTTCTGAGTTTCAAACTGGCATGGTGTTACCACATCTGAAGGTGGGCTGATTTTATATCAATTAATCCTGATTCTTGGGAAATGAGCAACTAAACTGGTAATCTAGTTAACTACTCATAATTACTTATATTCAGACTGTGGTTTCCAATACTGAGTCTGTAATATAAAATTATCCAATTGATTCTCTTGTTCTATGACATAGATAGAATCAGCATATAATCCTGATTTTTCAGAAAATAAAACTGAAAGGGGGCGGCTAGGTGGTGTAGTGGATAAAGCACGGGCCCTGGAGTCAGGAGTACTTAGGTTCAAATCCAGTCTCAGGCACTTAATAATTACCTAACTGTGTGGCCTTGGGCAAGTCACTTAACCCCATTTGCCTTGCACAAAAAAAAAAACCCTTAAAAAAATAGAAAATAAAACTGATGAGCAAAGAGATTGAAATGACTTAGAAGAGTTGCATATAGAAAGAAAATGGCAGGGCCAGAATTCCATTCGACATCCCAGTCCCAGTCCCTCAGAACTTTCTTAAGTAAAAAAAGTAAAGGGAAAGAAGTATATAATGACTCTGAAAGCTTCCATTTTTCCTAATGCAAAAATAGAAATCAACTTTAATACAATTTTTAAAATGCAATAGGGAGAGTAAAGGTGGAAGAATTATATTATGCTTGTTATCTGAAGTTGGTGTCTACTAATTGTGTGAACACTTTTCAAGGTTATTAGATTATCCATCTTTAGTCACACCTGGAAATTGATGAGCTAAAAAGTGTTTATGTGTGTGTGTGTGTGACAGAGAAAGAGAGAGAGAGAGAGACAGACAGACAGACAGACAGACACAGAAAGGGAGACAGAGACAAAGAAACACAGACAGAGACAAAGTTTGAGAATGAGGTAGGCAGTAGAACTAATCACCCTCTTTCTAGTTCTATATCTGAATTGGTGGAGACTAAAAAACTTCCAAGTAGAGATAAACTAAATAAAGAGAGATGGTTGTCCCTTAACCACTATAGAAGTTGGGAAACCCACAGGGAAAGATTGAGTAATGAAGTAACAATAAATCAAGAAGTACCTATTTCATTTTCAAAACAAAAATCTGGCAGAATTACCCAGAAGCAGCTGCTGCTTTGGGTACCTCAGCCCTAAGACAGGTATGGAAAAAAAAATCACCTGATGATGACGACAACTCCATTTTTCTTATTTTCAATTTGAGCCTTGCTTTCCCTTCCTTTATCTCTTAATCTCCTTTTTTAGTGTTTGTATTCTTTAAGAATTATGTTTCCTAAATTAAAAAAATTCCTAGGAGGTACCATATTCTTGTAGCAAGCATTATTAGCAAGGATTATTTTTCCTCTCTTTACTTCCCCCATTCCATTTAAAAAATCATATTGGAGTTGATTTCTGCTTTTGCATCAGAAACTTGGAAGCCATCATAGCCATCATATACTTCTTTCTCTTTATGTTCTTACTTAGTGAACAAATTAGCAAATGCAAATAGTTCTTTAGTTTTCATTCTCCTCAACTTTTCTTCCACTTGTAACACAACCAATCTCTCCTTATTTTGTATTCATTTTTTGCCCCACTTGCCTCAGAGACAACATGGTCTCCTGGTTCTCCTCCTATTTCCCTAAATTCTTTCTCCTTTCTCTTCTCTTCTCTTCTCTTCTCTTCTCTTCTCTTCTCTTCTCTTCTCTTCTCTTCTCTTCTCTTCTCTTCTCTTCTCTTCTCTTCTCTTCTCTTCTCTTCTCTTCTCTTCTCTTCTCTTCTCTTCTCTTCTCTTCTCTTCTCTTCTCTCTCTCTCTCTCTCTCTCTCTCTCTCCTCCCTCCTTCCCAGCCCAGATTCCTCTTTTGAGAGCCTGAACTATTACATCTAAATGCTCATAAGTAAGGTTTACCAAAGCTCTCTTTGACACCTCAAACTTAACATATTCAAAGCCCAGTTCATTACCTTTGCTCCTCCAAATTAATTTTTGCTGACTTTGCTATTTCTGTCTGGGCCACAGACCTGAATTCAAATCCAGCCTCAGAAACTTGATACTTACTAGATGTGTGACCTTTGGCAAGTCACTTAGCTCCATTGCTTTGCCAAAAAAAAAAAAGAAGCTTATATTCACAAGAAGAAGCTGACATTCTAGATTAAAAAACAAATACAATAGAAAGTGAGTATTCCCATGATATAAATAATTATGTTTCATGTACGGATACTCAGCAGGTTGGCCTTTTTTTTAAAAAAATTCTGAGTTCAAAAGTATTTATTAAGTCCATTCACTATGCAGAATTTCTAGAGAAGGGAGATAGAGTATAAGACATTCTTGCGGAGGTGAGATAAGTATATAAGTTAATATGCCATAGGGCAGGATGATTAAATGCCAGAAGCCTGGTACTAAGTTCAAAGGGGAAAATCATTAACTTCTTGTGGAATGAGAATCAGGACAGACTTCCTAAAACTGTGAGCTACTGGACTGGACTGTTAAGAATGGGTGAGATTTTGACAAGCAAATGTGAGTTGGAGATGTTCCAGAGGAACTGATATAAACACACACACACACATGGAAACCAATATGGTACCTAATATAATGTCAACTGGTCAGTTGGGCATGGGTTAGAGAAAGAATGTGAAATAAGCTGTCAATATCCTTTTAGAGGTACACTGTAGTTTTACTCCAAGGCAGTCAAGGATGTCTGTATAGAAATCAAATTAATTTAAAGTAAATGGAATCAGTTTAGAATAAGAAGAGTCTGGTCGAAATTTTGGCCCTGTAACTTCTGACCTAGCTAACCTTGAGTCAATATCTTCGCTTTCTTGGACCTGATACTGCTGCTCTCTAAAATGAAAGGGCTACAAAGGGCAACAAAAATGGGCATGCAGGGTAAAAACCTCACTTGTACAAAAATATTCATAGCAGCCTGTTTGTGGTGGCAAAGAATTAGAAATCAAGTAACTGTACTTCAATTGGGGAATGGCTTAGCAAACTTTGACATATGTATGTTATAGAACACTATTGTTCTATTAGAAACCAGGAGGAATGGGAATTCAGGGAAGCCTGGATGGATTTGCATGAACTGATGCTGAGTGAGATGAGCAGAACCAGAAAAACACTGTATACCCTAACAGCAACACGGGGGTGATGATCAACCTTGAAGGACTTGCTCATTCCATCAGTGCAACAGTCAGGGACAATTGGGGGCTGTCTGCAATGGAGAACACCATCTGTATCCAGAGAAAGAACCGTGGAGTTTGAACAAAGACCAAGGACTAGTGCCTTAAATTTGTGGGGGGAAAAAACTGATATCTTATTGTCTGATCTTGCTATCTCTTATACTTTATGTTTCTTCCTTAAGGATATGATTTCTCTCTCATCACACTCAATTTCAATCAATGTATACCATGGAAACAATGTAAAGGCTGACAAATTTCTTTCTGTGGGGGTGGGGAGGAGGAGGGAAGTAAGATGGGAGAAAATTGTAAAACTCAAAATAAATAAAATCTTTAATTAAAAAAATAAAATGAAGGGGATAGAATCTGAGGTTTCCTGCTTATGGATATTTTGTTTCAATATGTTATATAGTCTTACTCAGGTAAATAAGTATTACTAGACTGGAATAAATAATGAAAGGGATCATTAAGAGAAACCTGGGAAGGTTGGCATGAACTCATGTAGAAATGAGCAGGATCAGAGAATTGTTCAAAGAACAATTAACATAATAACTGTAACACTGTAAAAGACAAACAACGTGGAAAGAATTAAGAACTCTAATTAACTCAATAACCAGCCCTGATTCCAAAGGAGTGAAGTTCATGATATCCACCCTCTTCAAAGAGAGGCAATGGAATCAGGATGCTAAATGAATGGTCAATGTCTGGCTCATAGTAGGTCTTAATAAATTCTTGCAAACTGGATAGGGCTAATGTGAGAATTTGTTTTATTTGACTTAGAATATTTGTTATGAGGGTTTCCTTTTTCATTTGGAGATGAGGGAAGAAGAGAAAATAGATTTTTATTAATTGAAAACAAATTCTAAAAATCATATAGTATCACTCTTAACAAGTAGAAAAGTTTCTGGAAGATTAACCTCAGAAAGCTCTTTTTGTTATATATTTTCTTAGGCTTTTTTGATCTTTTGAATATTATCATGTGACAATTTCCTTGACAAGGAAAATGAATTGTGTCAAAATTTAACATGATCTGTAGATCTCTATAGGTAGCAGATATTATCAAACTTTAGAAAAGAACCCAGATCTTTAGATTTCCTGTTCTTCCTTTCAATTCCTGTCTTTCTTTATCTTGTAAGATCACAGAATTTAGGGAGCAACTTAAGAGAATACTGGTATCATCTGTAATGCATGGAAAGACTTAAAAAGACCCATGAATGAAAGACAGTTAAAACAGAAGCCTTCATTATGAGAGTAGGGGAGAGATCTCTTTATACCACATTTAATTAAGGAATAGTCTGCCAAAGGCAGGAACAGAAGGTACAACTGTGAACATATTGTGAAGACCAAATTAAGAATTAGGCAAGCACTAGAATAAAGATAGGAAAAAAGCAGAACAAAATTAGGGGTAAAACACCACTCCAACAAAACCCAAATATATGAAGTAGCAATAGGGCTTCAGTCCTAATTACAACTATTTAACTCTGGGGAGAAATATTCAAATTTGTTGATACTAGATATCTCCTAAGAAGAAACATATTGAGTCAAAGTCTTTTTTTAAGAATAAGGAAAGGAAAGATCTCATAATCCCAAAATTGATCAAGGAGCTCAGATTCCCTTTGCTCTATTGGGTGGTGGTAGTGAGTGCTTGGTATAAAACGTGAACTATTATTAGCCTTTGTACAAGATTTTCATCTAAGTTCATTTAAAATTGCTTTTCAAAGATTCCCTCATTAATCAGAGACCAGAAGCACAAATCTGTATAAGAGGAACAGAAACAGCTGTTAGGGGGTCCTTGACCAATCCTACCAAAATTAAAAGGAAAATCATTGTCAAAATATTTGTCAGAAAGAAGGTTGTGAAATATGCTTATTCCTTCTTCATTTGAAGTGAAAGACTTGCTAGATTCAGATGGAGGTGGGGAGAGGAAGAGCAGATGATTAGATCCCTTCACAGATCAAAATCCCCAAAGGTCTTTTCACCTTGTGCATTCAATTCTGTGAGAGAGAGTATGCTTTTCACATTGGAGGCTTGGTGTTTGATCCCTGGAATCTGGAACTACCAAAAAACATGGTGTTTCAGTAGATATCTTGCCTCCAACACTTTACTATTTAAGTGAACTACCTCAGTTTTCTCTTCAGCAAAATGGAAACAATATTAACATCTGTCTGATAGATGATGCATCATAAGGATGAAATGAAATTATATATGTTTAAATTGCAATGCAAACCTTAAAGTGTAGTAGATATAGGAGTTAAGAAATGGAATCCATCAAACAATGACGCTAGATTGGAAAATATCTAAAGTACTTTTTGGTGTTAAATCTCATATAATGATATAATGATCCTTGGAATAATAAAACAGCATTGCTAGGCTAGCATTTCATTATATAATAAACAAAAGGACTACAGAATCATAGAATCATAGATTTAGGACTGAAAGAGACCTTAGGGACCAGAGAGTTGGACCAACTTGTTGAAGAAACAGGCACAAAGAGGTAAGATGGATTATCTAGCAAGGATCACGCAGTTAGTGAAAGTCTGAAAGCAGCATTGGAACTTGGGAGTTCCCTACTTCAAGTCCAGCCCTGTATTCAAACCACTATTTCAACATGTTATTTAGACATTCAAAGAATCATGAACCTAGGGACTTAGAGAGTCACCTAATCCAGTTCCCCCATATATGGTCCGAGAAAGGCTAAGGAGTTCTCACATTTTCTGACTCCAACATCAGCATTTTTTCTAGGGAAAACAAAAGATGTGGATGAGTCGGAACCATAAAATGTGGATACTGAAAATTACTGCTGACAGACAATCTGGGATGGGTCATATTAAGCAGGACAAGGTCATGCCCACTCTGTCAGAATAAATTCATGGATGACTGAATTGAGGGAGATCAGAAACACCTGTTATAAGTGGGATCTTGCCCTTGACTTGAGTTTAGAATCCGACAAAGTCCAATTCAATAAAGACTTGGTACAGAAATACTTTCTAGAAGATGATGTGACCTCATGTACCCATTTCCCTCCTTTTACCTTTCTTTCTTTGTACATATTTCAAATTTGCATGTTTGGAAATGTTTCCCCCAAATAGAAGGTAAACTATTTAATGGCAGAAACTACTTTGTTTTTGTCTTTGGCTTCATGATCTTTGCCATGCTTATTAGCATGTAGCAAAGACTTAAAAAAAACCTTACAACTAATCTGTAATTTGAAGACTAAGCTTTTCGCAAAGTGACAAAAGGTATCTTTTCCAGTTCTGAGTCTGCCATTTACCTGGTTCTGGGAAGATTATTGGGTAAGATGACAGAGTGACATAGACAATCAAAAGGCTTATTTTCAAGAGCTAAAAACTGTTTTCTCACACAATCTATATTTGGAGCCAATTAGTAAACTTGCTTTATCTGTTTATGCATCCAGGACCCAATATTGTCCTGTAAGGGAGAAAAAAAAATGAAGTAAAGCCTCCAAAAGTGACTTGATATTATGAAATCAAGGCCTGTGAAGGAAGAGGGGAGATTGTATATTTTTTGTCAAAGCTAAAAGAAGTTTGCAGAAGATTGAGATGAATTTATTAATATTTTCCATATATGGGAAGGAAATATCATTTCCTCCCTTAGTCAATGAAAAAGACTGAGTACTAACTTAGTACTGAAGAGCTAGCCATAAATCTTTGATAAAAATAAAAATGCTGAGCTTGCCATTTCTTGATATTACACCAGGATGTACATTTAATATCTTTCTATAGTTTTTCCTGACATGGAAAGCAAAGTTAATTGTGGCCTATTTTCTACCCAAATGGGATGATTTGAAGCAAGAAATTAAAGTTTTAATTAGCAAGACTAGAATAGCCACTCCTTTAAAGCTGTTATTTAATCAGGGGGGACTAACTAAGCTCATAGACTCAGAATAAGTTTTGACCAGTTCAACCAATGAGAAGTAATTTTAAGTACCTACTATGTGGTTAGCACCTTGGTAGGGATTTGAGATGGCCAGGCAAAAATTTAAACAATATTTAACTTCAAGGATATTACAATCTACTGGCTGAATATTCAAAAATTCAAGTTAAAAACAATAAAAAAATAAGTTAAAAACAAGTTAAAACAATAAATAAAACAACCAAAAAATCACCAAGTAGAAAATAACCTAGAGTTATTTCCCCACAATGTAATATCCAGTTTTTTTATTCTCTACAATTCTGTTAGTTATGCTGACAAAGTGAATGCAATTCATGTTTACATGGAGCTTTAAGCCTTAGAAAATGTTTTTGCTTCCTAACAAGTTTCTGAGGTAGATACTCCAAGTCTTTTACAGATGAAAAAATAGACTTGGGGATGTTAAATGTTGACCAAACTGATGACAGGAATCAGACTCAGGCTTTATCAACTATTCAACCCTAGAATTATTTGCTCTAAAAAAACCTCTTTTTTTAAAAATTAAATCTTGAAAGGTAGCAAGTCAGATTTAGATGATGAGCTGACATCTCAGAGGCAGGAAGGTCTGAGTTCAAGTCTCATCTCTAGTATGTTTTTAGTGACTCAAAAGGCAGTCTAGATAACATCTGAATAACTTTCTTCTCTGGGAGCTCCCTCTGCCAATAAGATCATAAACTCAATCCCTTCACTTATTCCTATTATCAACTTCACAGTGAAGTGCAGTAGAATGCATCCTAGCTCTGGAATCAAAGAACCCACCTCTGGCTCTTACCTGTAGGATACTGGGCAAGTCAGAAGATCCTTTTGGACCAGTGTCATCATGAATAAAATGAGGATATCAGATTAAATGACCTCTCAGACCTCTTCTTCCTCCAAATCATTAAGCAGACAGATGGCATCATGGGTAGTGGATTAGATTAGTACAGACTAGTGGTGTCTGAGGCAGGATTTGAATTGAAATCTTCCTTACTTCCATATTAGTCCAAGACACTTAATCCTTCTCAACCTCAATTTTCCTCATTTGTAAAAAAGGGGACAACAATAAAACCTATTTCACAGGGTTGTTATGAGGATCATATGAGAGCATATACAAAATGCCCTACAACTTTAAAATACTATATAGATTCAAATTATCATTATGATTTATGAATATTTTAATAAAGATCAAGCAGACCCTCTATAAAGCAATTATTTACTATTATGTATAGTTTGTTTTTAAGAGCATGTTAAATTGAACACAATAGTAAAAAAATTAAAATTTGTTGTGCTGGGGTTTTGCTTTATTTTTCTCTTAATATCTCTAACATTTCATTATATCAATTGCCTCTTTTTTGTTTTATTTTTTGTTTTTTGCAATGGGGTTAAGGGACTTGCCCAAGGTCACACAGCTAGGAAATTATTAAGTGATCAGATGCCTTTTAAGCATAAAGGGTCCCTCCTGTGTATTTCATAGGAGATCTCAGTTCCAATCTACCTTAAAGGCACAACAATCTCCATGTAAGTACTGAGTGAGATCAATGGCAAATATTATTTCAATTTCCCAGTTTTCCCTATCCATTTATTTCTAGGTTGAAATATAAAAAGAATGGGAATCAAATCCAAATGTATTTTCCTTTTGGAGCTCATAAAATTGCAGACTACCGCCCTGCCATTCCAGTGAATTGCAGAAGCCTCCAAAATTATGAAGCTGATGTAAGAGGCTTCCCGTAGCCCACATCTGTAGTATTCCCTGGTTACTCTGAATCCTAATTAAGTGAAAACCTATCAAAGGAATAATCTTGCTCAGAGGCAGTTCATCAGGATGTACAATACAGCAGAAGTTTGTTCTACTAAGGAAACAGATCTGCTAAATAAATTCCTTGTACTCAATACATATTCAGGAGTCTATTTTCTCTTCATTCAGTGTATGTAACTCCCATTAACTTTCAATAATGAGAGTAACATACATGCACAGTAAATGGTATATCCCTTAATGTATAGTAAATGTACCATATCAGTCTCGGTTGCATTGATCATAAAAAAAAAAGATGCAGATATCTTAAAACAAATGTCTATTAAATCAGGTATCTAACCGAGAAGGCAATTAAAATCAAGAAGTTAGGTTGGAGAGAAGCTGGCAAAGGGGAAGGGTGAAATTACATGAAAAGGAGGACAAAATTGCTCAAATCAAACAGGCAAACAACCAGTCCCGGTCTGCACATTCCATATCCAGGATGTGGAACGTTACAAGGACAACTGTGAGAAACTCTCCATGGAAAGGTTCCAACAGCCCTGGCAAAGGGGTGAAATTGGATCTGCCACTCTCGGCTATGCTTCAGGTATCAGCATCCTCTACTGGTGCCCATTAGATGGGGAGAAGGGCCAGACAAGTAAGTGGGAAGTGAGAAAGGAGAAACTGTTCCTTCAAAGGGGCTGAGGATGTTTCAAATCACTTGGAACCCCGACCCATTTGCCTTTTAAATATAAAGGATCCTTCTTGTGAAAGATACCAGGACCTAAGAAAGAAAGGAAGGAAGGAAGGAAGAAAGAAAGAAAGAAAGAAAGAAAGAAAGAAAGAAAGAAAGAAAGAAAGAACACGAGGAGATCTCAGTCCCAATCTACCCAAGGGCAGCTTTCAGACGTCCCGGGAGCATTAGGTTCCAAAGCGCACATAGATAGTTGGAAATCAGTTACATCAGATACTTGCAGACAGATCCAGTGAATTCTTGATGCTGCTCAAAGCAGGTAAGATGTCTCTGGTTACAGGTTAGAGGAATGATTTTCTTTTTACTGTTTTTACTCTTTCAATGAAAGGTGCTAAATGCTGTCTGACTTTTTTTGAGTATAGTGGGAAGGGAAAAATGGAAAGATGGGCAATGTATTGGAATGGCTGACCAAAAAGTGACTGACTTTCATCAGTCCTGACTCATGGAAAATTGTAATAACTAGAGGTAAACAGTTCAGAACAAGAATTGACTTCAGGATTCTACACTCTACTCTACCCTGCAATTTGAGAAAGTTTAATAATGTATGTTACAACCACTAAGTGAAAACCATCCTTTAGGAGACAACCTCAACCCCAATCTTTGCCTAAAAACATGAGTGCAATCTATAAAGTTTGTTTCTTTGGCAATGATTCCTGACATGTTCCTGAAATGACCTCAGCTTATAGAAGAAAAAGAATTTGCCAAGATTTAGATTTTATACTACTGGGAAAGCAAGCAAGATCAAACCTAATAAAAACACTAAAAGATAATCCAAGTGAAGATCCTAAAATAAGGGATACTATGGATCTATGAATTTGCATTCCAAAGACCTGGGTTCAAATTCTACCACTGCCATTTGCTACTTGTTGACTTTTGGAGAAGGACCTTAATCTCTCTGAGATTCGGTTTCCTCGTCTATAAAATGAGAGGATTGTGGGGTGGCTAGGTGGTGCAGTGGATAGAGCACTGGCCCTGGAGTTAGGAGGACCTGAAATCCAGCCTCAGGCACTTAATAATTACCTAGCTGTGTGGCCTTGGGCAAGTCACTTAACCCCAATGTCTTGTAAAAAAAACACACCTAAAATAAATAAATAAAATAAAATGAGAAGACTGGAATAAAGGTCCTTTAAGATCCCTTCCAATTCCAAGTCTAGGATTCCAACATCTCTTATACAAGATAAACATTGCTTCCTTGACAGTTAAAATCCTGAGAAATCCATAGTGGAAACCCAATACCTATAAAAGAAGCAGGGCAGCATCATGCTTCAGAATAAATCTTGAAGGAAAGTCAGTCAGGAATACCCACACCTGGGCAAATTCAGTTACAGGCATGAATGGGGACTACCAGCCAGAACCTAACCCGTGGCCTTGGAAAAGACTTGCAGTACGCAAACCCACTCTTCTCTATTGACCTAGCGAATCTCATTTTCTTTCCCTCTCCTAGGACATCTCCTCCCCAAGGATTGAAAAGCATGTAGTGGGGTTAGATGAAGGCAAAGGAGGAACACTAAGTAGTCTCTGGATCACAGTGAGGAAGAAACTCATATGCTACATGTCAGAACCCAGGGCAAAACTTCAGCTACCCAAGTAGTTATGGCTCTGAAACTCACTTTGTTAGGATTAGATAAGAGCACTTGCCTCTGGCTTAGATGCCATGAACTAGACATGTGACCCAAGAGCTGTGGCCTTTGTGATGTGATTTCCACACAATTTCACAGTCTAAAATGTCTCTGGAGAATTATGCTCCAGTGCCTTTTAAATGTGCGGTTCTCTAAGAAGAAATAAGCATTACAACCAAGGCCATGAGGCTAGTTTACTTCAAGAAAAGAATGCCTAAATTGAAAGAAGAAAAGTTTATTAGTCCATCTTTTCAGATAAAATAGTTGCATCCCTGGGGCCCACTTTTTTGCTTATGTTAAATAGCTTTATGGAATGGTAGTTCCCAATCTTAACTTAAGTCAGGTTTGGAAGATGGCAGATTTGGAAGATTCCTCCCAAATTGTTGCTCTTTAAGGAAAATCAGTCCATTTTACACTCCTTCCAACCTCAGAAGCAGGGTGACTACACTAAAGAATGATGGACCCAGAAGTTCAAAATAAGTGAGGATGCTGTCACTTTAATGTTGTAAGAGGATAGACCTAGAGTTGAAAAGCATCTCAAAGTCCTCTGGTCCTACCAAACCATCTTGCAAATAAAGAAACTGAGGCCCAGGAAAGTGATGTGACTTGCCAGAGGACACATGGTCAAGTGTAGAATTTGAACCCTTTGACTCTAGTTAGCAGCAAGTACTCTTTCCAGTGTTCCATACTATCTTTTTTAATACATCGGGCAAGTCATCCTCATCAATTAAATAGTGGCTATGTTTATTCTCTATCTTGTGAGATGTAATGTGTTCCAGTAAAACCCCAAGGCACTCTCTCCATGGGAATGGCATTAGTTTTCAGGATAGAGCAAACACAACTTCCAAATAAGCTTTTTCAGCTCTTAGAAGGGCATATTCATATACAAGCTACAAAAGAAATTTGAGTTATTATGAAGTGCATAGTAAATAGAGGCAAATTCTATTAGAGCCATATGTTAGGTATCAACCTTATAAAGGTAAGATCAAACAAGCAATCAAGGAATGACATGGAAGACCAACCATTGCTGCTCTACACACTTCCTCCAAGGTCTTCTCCATAAAAAAAATAAAAAATTCCCAAGGGATGCTTTTCCTGGCATTAACAGACCTAAATTTTTGTAACTGAGGCAAATAGGTCAACTTTGGGGTTCGAAATACAGTGGTGGTGCTTCAAGGCAAGACTTACATGGTAAGTCTGTGTCCATCACCTTTGCTGGAATTTTCACCTTCTCAGAGGTAAATGTGGGGTTCAAGGATGGAATGCCCATTATCTGAGAGAGTTATTGACAATGAAAAAGTGTGTTCCCAGGTTGCTGAATGCTTTATCAGGTTCATTTCCTGTGCTAGTGTTCCAAAACTCTCCTGCTCATGATATCTTCTCAGATAAATGCTAAAGACAACAAAGAAGGCTTTATGGAGGCAATTTAGCATCGTAGAAAGAATGCAGAGCATGGAGTCAGTATACCTAAGTGTTCAAATAAAACTTCCAACAATTTCTAGCTCTATGACTGTGTGAATTGACCTCTATGAACCTCAGGATACTCATTTGTAAAAGCCAGATAAAACCCAAACAGAGTTTTCATTATGGGGAAAGTATAGAATCATAATTATAAGGGAGAGATACCAAGGTTTTTCCCCAAGATCTAGAGGACATAATTCTTCTCCGAACTTTAAGAATGCCCACCCCACAAGTCTACTGACTCTGCTACCTTGGAACCATCTTCTTCCACTACCGTAAATTGCTATTTGCCACTTTCCCTCTCCTAAACCCTGCTTCTTTCTAAAGAGTGAGGGGTCATTAGTTACATGTCTAGTGCTGGGATTAGAGTCTCTGAGGAACATTCTACCCTCCCTTGGCTTATTTGAGATGGATCAACCTTTGTACTCCCCTATCCTCCCAATCCTGCAACTAAATTTGCCCCATGTGCCAGAAATCCAAGTTATGGTTCTTAGAGAGTAATCTTTAAAATTCAAAACATTAAAGAAATGTGAACTACTACTATTGATATTATTGATTGCTATATTAGGGGCAAGAGGAAGATCAGGGAAGGGATATTCCCATCGGCAAATAAGTTTTAGAATTAGATAGGAAGAAAACAGTCAATGGTTTCAAAAAGGGAGGCAGTAACTACTTTGTTTCCATTTTTTTAAATACCAAGAAAAATTATTTTATACTAGTAAACACTGAACAAAATGGTTATTAGGGAAATGAAAAACCAAGAAAATGAGTAGATGGTATCATAAGGAGTTCAGTTCATCAGAACAGTTTAAACTATTACTACTGTTTACATTCAATAAGCTGCAAAGTCCAAACAATTCCACTTCAACATCTCTTATATCTGTTCCCTTCTCTCTATTCTTAAAGCTTCCGACCTAAAAGAGTTCCTTGATAATGTTTGTCCTTTGTTCTCAAAGAAGACCGTGACATTAGAGAGGTGACGTCATAACAAATAAGTGGATTGGATTTAAGTGAGGGGAGTCTGTGCTAACTCATAAGTCTCATTTTCTCGTCCAGAAGCCATCTAAGATCCAGTAACTGGAGATGATCCTGGATGTGAGGTGATCAGGGTTAAATGATTTGCCCAAGGTCACAAAGCAGGTAAGTGTGGCAGCTAGGTAGTACAGTGGATAGAGCACCAACCCTGGTGTCAGGAGCACCTGAGTTCAAATCTAGCCTCAGAGACTTGACATATTAGAATTCCTTATTTCCTCTCACTTGAAGTAAATGCTTTCCTTTCTCCCAGTCTGTATACCCTCCATAGATGAAAAAATAATCTTCTGTTGATGTGTCTTGTTGCTCGGCTCAAAAATCCTCCTGCCCTTCCCTTTTGATACTAGAATCAAATACAAATTCTTCATCCTGATATTGAAGGCTCTCTAGCCCAACCTTCCAGTCTACTTTCCTGCTGTCCATACTCTACATTTCAATCAAAATGGATTTTTTTTCAAAATGGATTTTTAACCAAAATGAATATTTCATCTCTATCCTTCTCAATTAGTCACCTACCCTACTTGGAATGTACTCCTTCTGCATTTCAACTTTTCCAAATTTTTATCTTCTTTCAAAGTACAATTCAATTATAATGTCTTATATGTAATTTTCCCTGATTCCCCAGATCCCACATTTTAGTTCTCCCTCCTTCTTTCCAATGACCTTGGATTTGCATTCTTCCACATGTTTTTTATCTTCTTAGCAGAGGAAATGCTCCTTAAGAGCAGTCATTAGTCAACAAACTTGCATTAGGTACCTTACTATTTGTCTGATGACACTATACTAAGCTTTGTAAAGAACAGAGGAGACAATGGTAAAGTTCAAACAAGTTATATGTGGGAAAAATCAGAGATAAGGGGATCCTACCTTGCATAAACTGGGGGGGAAGCCAGGGAAAGCAGGAAGCAGAAATAAGGAGAGAGTGATAATTCCAGGCAGTAAAAAAAAAAAATGGATAGGGTGGAGAGACAGTATAGGAACTGTTTCTTTGTAATACCAAAATTTTGCATAGTGTCTTACATGAATTTAGATGCTTGATACATGTATATTTAACTGATTTAAATATATGAACAAGAATTAGAAGAGTTCAAAAATTGAATAGGCTGCTTTAGTAGTAGTGAATTCCCCATGATGACATCACTGGATAAGATTTAGAGTTGACATGGAAACTAAAGCCTTCTGTAGGGGTGGGGGGTGGGAAGCAAGATTAGGGGAAAATTGTAAAATTCAAAATAAATAAAATCTTTCTTTCATTAAAAAAGATTTAGAATTGAAAGGATCCTTAGGGGTCATCTAATCCAACCCTGTATTTTGATATCTGGGAAACTGAGGCACAGGAAAATTAAATGGTTTTTCTCAGCACTATGCTAGTAGCAAGTAGCAGGATTGGCATTTGAACCTAGATTCTCCAACTCCGAAGCCAGTCCTCTTCTCATTTTCACAATGACTCCTAGTTAATAATTCTAGGATTCTCAAATTACTATCAGGAAACTAGAGTTGTCCTCAAAGTATTCCACTATAATCATTGCAGTAAAATCCTGGATAGTTTCCATTTTTTCATATGCCTAATCCTATTTTTTTAATGGCAATACAAAGATTAAAAATAATCTCTGACATGTCTCAGTTATTTTATCCTTTAGTCTCCCTTCCCTCTAGGGATGTACACTCTAATGGAATTTGGAGAGGAGAGGGGTCATGCAATGTGGTAAGATAGAAACCAACTTCTGCCTTCTTAGTTAAGGATAACTATCCAAATTGTTTAAAAAATAAACAAACTGGGCAGCTAGGTGGTACAGTAGATAGTGCACAGGCCCTGGAGTCAGGAGTACCTGAGTTCAAATCTGACCTCAGAAACTTGATAATTACCTAGTTCTGTGGCCTTGGGCAAGCCATTTAACCTCATTTGCCTTGCAAAAAACCAAAAAAAAACTAAAATATAAAAAATAAGCAAACCCCCACCCCCACCAAAACAAAAACACCCAGCACCCCTCTTAATTCTGAACATATATTTGCTTATGTTATTATCTGAAGTTACACAGACACCTTTTGGGGCCTTTATTATTTCTAAATCTCTGAATCCTGAACTTTGCAAAAGTACATTTGTAAAATCAAAAAAAGGTGGACATTCCAGCCACCTTATTTCACTGTCTCTGAGGTGCTTCATGTTAATGGTACTATTTAACAAAATAAAAATACCTATAGTTATTAACAAGGCACATTAAGTGACTTCTGGGGTGGCCCAGAAAACACCCATTGTTTTCAAAAAAATTACCAGTGGAAAGAGAACTAAAAGAAGTATTGGCAGAGTCTTGTCATTTAAAAGCAGATTCATTTTTTTTCTAAGTAGCCACAAGTTGTGGAATGGTCACAGGAATATGGTACATTATGTGGTCCCTAGAAACTCAATTCAGATTTCTTCCTCCTTTTTTATTGAACATTATGCTCTTATTTTATATGATAACACAGCTTGACAATTCTTCTCCACAACAAGAAGAATCCTGAGTAAATGATGGGAAGGACTCCTGTTCATTCAGGATTTCTGGCTCTCAACTATCTTTAGAAAGAGAGCCAGAAATCCTATTGTTGGGGATAGACCTCCCAAAGAAACCAGTGATAGAAAGAAAGGGCCAAAGCATACAAAAATATTAGAATGGTACTTCTCATGACCACAGAACTAGAAAACAAAACAGGATCCTATCAACTGGGGTTCTCTAGGTAAAAAAACTGTGATGTGGGAAGGTAATAGCATATTGTATAGTAAAAAATGATATGAACTTCAGAGACATGAGCTCATTTATAGAAAGCGATGTACAAAGAATAAGGAACATCAGAAGAAGAATAAACACATTTACAACAATAATGTTCATGAAAAGCATAGTAAAAGAAGCAGAATTTTGAGTAACTGTAAAAGCTCCCATTGATTTTGGAAAACAAATAATGAAACATTCACTTTTTCCTTTGGAAGAAAGGAGAGTGTCTTTGACATTGTTGACACAGTCACAGAATAGATGGTTTTTACTTACCTATTTTTTTTATCTTTTAAGGAAAGACTCAAATGTTAGAAGGAGGAACTCATGCATAAAATAGGGATAACAGCATCTTTATCATAGATTATTATGAGGATCAAATGAGACAATAATTATAAAGTATATTTTAAACTTTGAAGTCATATAAAATATTATAATTGTTGTTAAATAGCCAGGAATATAAAAATTAAACATAGAATCAAAAAAAAACTTTTTGCAAAAAAGAAAAGTGATTTCTCTTTTTTCCAAAGGCTTCTTAGCCCACCAAAATGAAATCTTCTTAGGGAGAGTTACATTTGCTGAAGCATGTTCCCCACTGTTTCATTTGAAAGTGAAGTATGATTTTTTAAAAAGTTACTTTTTTTAAGATTACAGAAAATTTGATCTTAGAGATGAGTAACAGGTGGCATTTGTATTTTAGAATGTTTTCTTTAGAACAGATTCTGGTGGTCATGATAAGTAGCCTAACCTGCTGTCAAATCCATTAATGAAATTTTGTTTTATTAAAAGCAGACCTCTTCTGTAATTACTACAAATATTTTCAACTACACATATATAAAGGTGATTAAGTGTACTTCTGCAGTTCCTTGCCTCTTACTGGAAAAAAATTAGTAGAAAGGGAGTATCTCAGGCAGGAAGTCCTGAGTTCAAATACTGTTTCAAACTCACTAGCTAAATGATCCTGAACAAGTCACTTAACCTCTATTTGCCTTATATTCCTCATCTGCAAAAATGGGAATAAGAATAGCATCTACCTCCCAGGGCAGTTGTGAGGATCAACTGAGATTACTTTCAGGCATTGGATATATAACTCTCTTTCTCTCTCTCTCTCTCTCTCTCTCTCTCTCTCTCTCTCTCTCTCTCTCTCTCTTTTAATATATATAGTCATATATATAGTTATATATCCAATGCTTGAAAGTTATATATATATATATATATGTATATATATATATATATATATATGGAGAGAGAGAGAGAGTCAATAGTAGAGAGCTCCATCCTTGAAAAAGTAGGCAAAATGAAAAAAATTATGAAATATTCAAGGATTTTGGATAAAAAAATATATAATAGAGAAAAATCATTTCAATAATGTTTGTCCTCTTTCAATATTATCTTCTAATAAACAAGTCACTTTTCTTAATAGGAAATTAGAGTAACATTAAAGAGGAGAACCCAAACAGAGGGCTTGGTGGCTGTCATTAAAAGTCTTTTAGTAATTTTCTGATGAGTATGGATGTTTCATTTCAGAGGCCTGGCCAAATTCCAAGCTGCAAAATTGCATTCTACCTATCTTAGCTCTCCCCTGTGTCTCTCTAACTGTCCTAAGATGCCCTTTCAAACCCACATCTTTCTCAGGCTGTGGACTACCTCTGTGGCTAACATAAATGCAGGAGGAATATTTATTTTGTTTTCTATCTCTGAATTCGCAACCATGACCGCTGGGAAATTCACCATCCAGCTCTGTACCATAAAATTTCAATTAGCCAAACCTGAAGCAATTCCTAGCTTCACAGAAGAGATAGAGTTGATAGTTATCAGAAGTCTAATTCGGATAACTAAGGTTTAACTGCACATTCACTAGGTGGGGAGGAGGGGACGAAAAAGAAAGGCTTAGACCTGGGCAACAAGTTCCAACAGATATGTTAATTCCTATTTTTGATTCCAGTGAAATCAATCCCTATCCCTACAAATGAAGAATACTGAAATGGAATGTGGGTATTAAATACTATAGTATTTTTATAATGACTTTAAAAAAATATAAAAGACAAACAAGCTTTCTCAAAAAAAAAAAAGATCTTTAGTTGAAACATTAAATGGCATGTGATTATTTCCTGTAATTAAATACCTTATTTGCTGAGCTTAAGCCTTTTTTAAAAAATGAACAAGGTGTTTTCTGACTCACAAGGTCCACATGGAACTAGACATCCTAATTCAAAACAATTGAGAAAAGCTACTGAGAGGTTTAAAACAGAATCCATTAAATGAAAATCCATGGACATTCTACATTACTTAAAGTTCAAACTAAATTAGCAGTTTGAATGTTAAAAGAGAGTTGGACCAGTCAGACCCTTCAAACGTACTTGGCGGTGTACTACACATATAGAAGGCCCAAATCTTACCCAGTAGCTTGGCATTTCCTTAGATGGATACCGGGGAGATCAGACTTGAAGCTTCAATCAGAATCATATATAATCAAAGACTATGAAATCATCCTTTTCAAACTACTCCTTGCCTATTTTAGGCAATACAATGGATAGAGGACTGGTCCTGACAAGATAACCTGTGTTCAAATCCAGTCTCAAGACACTTCCTGGGTAAATATGTATAAACCATTTGTTTCTATATGCCTCAGTTTCTTCATTTGTAAGATGAAGCTGATAAAAGCTCTTACCCTCCCAAGTTGGAAATGAGACTATTTTTGCAAACCTTACAATACAATATAAATATTAGTTAGCATTATATTATCTTAGCATCAGAGAGTACATGACAGAATGACAAACTTTCAGAATTCAAAGGGACCAGCAATGTCCGTTAGCCCCAGTTGTATTAACAAAGGAATCAGTTCTGACATTCCTAGTAAGTGGTCATTCAACCTTTGTCAGAGCATTCTAGAGATGAGAGGAAACCAATGCCTTCCAAGACAGTTCTTTTGACTTTTAGACAGCTCTAATTGTTGAGAAGCTTTTATTACATCCAGTTTAAATTCATCTTTTTCCATCCAAAAAAGAGGATACATATTTTTGGTTATTATTATTCAGTCATTTTTCAATCATATCCAATCTTCATGACCCCCCATCTGGGGTTTTCTTGGCAAAGACATTGCAGTGGTTTGCCATTTCCTTCTTCAGCACATTTTACAGATAAGGAAATAAGGCCATCAGGATAAAGTGACTTGCCCAGGGTCTCACACAGCTGGCAAATAATTACCTAGCTGTGTGGCCTTGGGCAAGTCACTTAGCCCCATTTGCCTTGCAAAAACCTAAAAATAAATAATAATAAAATAAAATAATAATACTTGGGTCAAAGAGTTATCAGGACAAAATGAAATAAAACTGCTTTTGCAGATCTTAAAGTGATATGTAAATGCTAACTATTGCTATTGTTATCACTATTACATTATGATAGACTGGTTAAAGTCTCCATATGGTTATAGACCAGCTTCAAAACCTTAGATTAAATCATTTAACTTCTCAGAGATTTAAATTATTTGCAGATGACTCTTTAATTTAATTTAATTTAATTTTTGATAGAGAGTAGGATAGGAAAATTCCAGTGGAGGCACTCTGTTCTGAAAGAGAGGAAAACCAGTGGTGTGTGAAATGGACAATTAAATGGCCTTGTCCATTTACAAGACGCCCAGGACTTTATGCTTTCTTAGCTGTCTTGGAACAATTCCTAGCGGTACAGAAGGGTGAAGAGAGCCCTGGCACTGGCATCAAGAGGACCTGAGTTCAAATCCATCCTCGGACATGTGATACTTATTAGCTGTGAGACCTTGGACAAGGCCCTCAACACTCAAACCCAGGAACCTCTCTAATCATTCATATCTCGTCATTGGACTGGAAGATAAACTCACTTAAATCCAGTTAATTCACAGGTTTGTCATGGCATCAACTTCCTGATGTCATGGTCTTCTTCAAGAACAAAGGACAAGGGTGGCTAGGTAGCGTAGTGGATAAAGCACCGGCCCTGGAGTCAGGAGTACCTGGGTTCAAATCCGACCTCAGACACTTACTAATTCCCTAGCTGTGTGGCCTTGGGTAAGCCACTTAACCCCACTGCCTTGCAAAAAAAAAAAAACCTAAAAAGCAAAGGACAAAGGACAAAAAACAACAGCACCATAGAGAAGCAGTAGTGGGAAGGTAAGGAAATAAGAGGGAGGGGCTGTCTTTCCAAGAGGAGGTCAATATAGGCTTCCCCGAGGCCAGGAAAGGGATTTAAATCTTGCTCCACTCCTAAGAAAGGAGGAAGGACAGAAATGGAATCCTAGCAGAGGAGGAACAAAGTCCAAAGCACTGGGAAAGAGACCAAGGAGGGATATTTGGAAGAACAGACAAGGAGGAAAAGGAGAAAACAGGTCAGGGCAGCTCAGTTCATCTTCTCCACTGGGCATTATTTTACTAGGACTAGGCAGGAAGTCTAAGATCAAA